>NW_028160533.1:0-188828 GCF_964263955.1 Coregonus lavaretus | reverse complement strand
CTGGCACCTCCTCACCTGTATGAGCTGTACCTTCCTGCCCAGCCGGGGCATCGTGCGCTACCTCAGGTTCCACCTTAAAAGGTACTTTTACCTCAGGTTCCACCTTAAAAGGTACTTTTACCTCAAGTACCACCGTAAAAGGTACTTTTACCACAAGTTCCAACTTAAAGGGTACTTTTACCTCAGGTTCCACCTCAAAGGGTACTTTTACCACAAGTTCCACCTTAAAAGGTACTTTTACCTCAAGTTCTATGCATATAACATTTCAAAACGCAATTGCTGGGAAAACACAGCGTTGGACGCTTCATCCCCTTGTCCCTGTTGAAGAGAGGAGGGTCTCAGCTTTCTGTAGGTATATATTTTTTCTCAACTCTCAAAATTCAGCTCAATAGCAACTATTTTAAAACCAAGATATTTGATATGACTTAAATTGGCTTTGAGATATGGAGCGGCGCACGTGAAAAATGCGCACTGGCCTGTACAGCGCCTTGCAAAAGTATTCATCCCCCTTGCCGTTTTTCCTATTTTGTTGCATTACAACCTGTAATTTAAATGGATTTTTATTTGGATTTCATGTAATGGACAGACACAAAATAGTCCAAATTGGTGAAGTGAAATTAAAAAAATAACTTGTTTCAAAACACCTGTTCTGAAAGGCCCCAGAGTCTGCAACACCACTAAGCAAGGGGCACCATGAAGACCAAGGAGCTCTCCAAACAGGTCAGGGACAAAGTTGTGGAGAAGTACAGATCAGGGTTGGTTTATAAAAAAATATCAGAAACTTTGAACATCCCACGGAGCACCATTAAATCCATTATTAAAAAATGGAAAGAATATGGCACCACAACGAACCTGCCAAGAGAGGGCCGCCCACCAAAACTCACGAACCAGTCAAGGAGGGCATTAATCAGAGAGGCAAAAAAGACACCAAAGATAACCCTGAAGGAGCTGCAAAGCTCCACAGCGGAGATTGGAGTATCTGTCCATAGGACCACTTTAAGCCGTACACTCCACAGAGCTGGGCTTTACGGAAGAGTGGCCAGAAAAAAGCCATTGCTTAAATAAAAAAAATAAGCAAACACGTTTGGTGTTTGCCAAAAGGCATGTGGGAGACTCCCCAAACAAATGGAAGAAGGTACTCTGGTCAGATGAGTCTAAAATTGAGCTTTTTGGCCATCAAGGAAAACGCTATGTCTGGAGCAAACCCAACACCTCTCATCAACCTGAGAACACCATCCCCACAGTGAAGCATGGTGGTGGCAGCATCATGCTGTGAGGATGTTTTTCATCGGCAGGGACTGGGAAGCTGGTCAGAATTGAAGGAATGATGGATGGCGCTAAATACAGGGAAATTCTTGAGGGAAACCTGTTTCAGTCTTCCAGAGATTTGAGACTTGGACGGAGGTTCACCTTCCAGCAGGACAATGACCCTAAGCATACTGCTAAAGCAACACTCGAGTGGTTTAAGGGGAAACATTAAGATATATTGGAATGGCCTAGTCAAAGCCCAGACCTCAATCCAATTGGGAATCTGTGGTATGACTTAAAGATTGCTGTACACCAGCGGAACCCATCCAACTTGAAGGAGCTGGAGCAGTTTTGCCTTGAAGAATGGGCAAAAATCCCAGTGGCTAGATGTGCCAAGCTTATAGAGGCATACCCCAAGAGACTTGCAGCTGTAATTGCTGCAAAAGGTGGCTCTACAAAGTATTGACTTTGGTGGGGGTGAATAGTTATGCACGCTCAAGTTGTCTGTTTTGTTGTCTTATTTTCTTGTTTGTTTCACGATAAAAAATATTTTGCATCTTCAAAGTGGTAGGCATGTGGTGTTAATCAAATGATACAACCCCCCAAAAATTCCAGGTTGTAAGGCAACAAAATAGGAAAAATGGCAAGTGGGGTGAATACTTTCACAAGCCACTATAGGACTCCTATAACTGCACGTTTCTTTAGGACATTCAACTTACTGTTGGATGAATGCATGGCTACTAGCAGTGCGTATTATATTTACTGTAATTCATGTTTCCACTTCCTCAGGTGGTGAATCCCAACTTAATTAGCCTATGATATTAGTTAGTGTACATAAAGATGTATGTAATTCATCTCTATTGAACAAAAAAAATCTGGAAATTCTGGAGTCCTTTTTTGACTGTCAAATATGATTTATCTATTTTTTTTATTTTTTTATTTAACCAGGTAAGCCAGTTGAGAACAAGTTCTCATTTACAACTGCGACCTGGCCAAGATAAAGCAAAGCAGTGCGATAAAAACAACAACACAGAGTTACATATGGGGTAAAACAAAACATAATGTCAAAAATACAACAGAAAATCTATATACAGTGTGTGCAAATGTAGCAAGTTATGGAGGTAAGGCAATAAATAGGCCATAGTGCAAAATAATTACAATTGAGTATTAACACTGGAGTGATAGATGTGCAGAAGATGATGTGCAAATAGAGAAACTGGGGTGCAAATGAGCAAAATAAATAACAATATAGGGATGAGGTAGTTGGGTGCGCTAATTTCAGATGGGCTGTGTACAGGTGCAGTGATCGGTAAGGTGCTCTGACAACTGATGCTTAAAGTTAGTGAGGGAGATAAGAGTCTCCAGCTTCAGAGATTTTTGCAATTCGTTCCAGTCATTGGCAGCAGAGAACTGGAAGGAATGGCGGCCAAAGGAGGTGTTGGCTTTGGGGATGACCAGTGAGATATACCTGCTGGAGCGCAGACTACGGGTGGGTGTTGCTATGGTGACCAATGAGCTAAGATAAGACCGGGATTTGCCTAGCAGTGATTTATAGATGACCTGGAGCCAGTGGGTTTGGCGACGAATATGTAGTGAGGGCCAGCCAACAAGAGCGTACAGGTCACAGTGGTGGGTAGTGTATGGGGCTTTGGTGACAAAACGGATGGCACTGTGATAGACTACATCCAATTTGCTGAGTAGGGTGTTGGAGGCTATTTTGTAAATGACATCGCCGAAGTCAAGGATCGGTAGGATAGTCAGTTTTACGAGGGCATGTTTGGCAGCATGAGTGAAGGAGGCTTTGTTGCGAAATAGGAAGCCGATTCTAGATCTAACTTTTGATTGGAGATGCTTAATGTGAGTCTGGAAGGAGAGTTTACAGTCTAACCAGACACCTAGGTATTTGTAGTTGTCCACATACTCTAGGTCAGACCCGCCGAGAGTAATGATTCTAGTCGGGTGGGCGGGTGCAAGCAGCGTTCGGTTGAAGAGCATGCATTTAGTTTTACTAGTGTTTAAGAGCAGTTGGAGGCTACGGAAGGAGTGTTGTATGGCATTGACGCTCGTTTGGAGGTTTGTTAACACAGTGTCCAATGAAGGGCCAGATGTATACAAAATGGTGTTGTCTGCGTTGAGGTGGATCTGAGAGTCACCAGCAGCAAGAGCGGCATCATTGATATACACAGAGAATAGAGTCGGACCGAGAATTGAACCCTGTGGCACCCCCATAGAGACTGCCAGAGGTCCAGACAACAGGCCCTCCGATTTGACACATTTAACTCTATCTGAGAAGTAGTTGGTGAACCAGGCGAGGCAGTCATTAAAGAAACCAAGGCTATTTAGTCTGCCAATAAGAATGCGGTGGTTGACAGAGTCGAAAGCCTTGGCCAGGTCGATGAAGACGGCTGCACAGTACTGTCTTTTATCGATCGCGTTAATAATATCGTTTAGGACCTTGAGCATGGCTGAGGTGCACCCATGACCAGCTCGGAAACCGGATTGCATAGCGGAGAAGGTACGGTGGGATTCGAAATGGTCGGTGATCTGTTTGTTAACTTGGCTTTCAAATAGTTTCGAAAGGCAGGGCAGGATGGATATAGGTCTGTAACAGTTTGGATCTAGAGTGTCACCCCCTTTGAAGAGGGGGATGACCGCGGCAGCTTTCCAATCTCTGGAGATCTCAGATGATACGAAAGAGAGGTTGAACAGGCTAGTAATAGGGGTTGCTACAATTTCGGCTGCTAATTTTAGAAAGAAAGGGTCCAGATTGTCTAGCCCAGCTGATTTGTAGGGGTCCAGATTGTGCAGCTCTTTCAGAACATCTGCTGTCTGAATTTGAGTGAGGGAGAAGCAGGGGGGGTATGGGCAAGTTGCAGCGGAGGGTGCAGAGCTGGTGGCCGGGGTAGTGGTAGCCAGGTGGAAAGCATGGCCAGCCGTAGCAAAATGCTTGTTGAAATTCTCGATTATTGTAGATTTATCGTGGTGACAGTGTTTCCTAGCCTCAGTGCAGTGGGCAGTTGGGAGGAGGTGCTCTTATTCTCCATGGACTTTACAGTGTCCCAAAACTTTTTGGAGTTAACTATAGTCTAATTGTCAACCCAAAATTCATGACAATCAGTGGATTAGGTTGCACATCAAAATATATGGAATCATGCATTCTTGCTTGGAAATGTTAGATGAAACAACTTATTTATTGAATACCCCAGTAGTCTATTTCTTACACTTATCAAATCAAATCAAATGTTATTGGTCACATACACATATTTAGCAGATGTTTTGCGGGTGTAGCGAAATGCTTGTGTTCCTAGCTCCAACAGTGCAGTAGTATCTAACAATTCACAACAATACACACACATCTAAAAGTAAAAGAATGGAATTAAGAAATACATAAATATTAGGATGAGCAATGTCGGAATGGCATTGACTAGAATACAGTAGAGAATGCAGTATATACATATGAAATGAGTAAAACTGTATGTAAACATTATTAAAGTGGCCAGTGTTCCATTATTAAAGTGGCCAGTGATTCCATGTCTATGTACATAGGGCAGCAGCCTCTAAGGTGCAGGGTTGAGTAGCCGGGGGGTAGCCGGCTAGTGGTGGCTATTTAACAGTCTGATGGCCTTGTGATAGAAGGTGTTTTTCAGCCTCTCTGTGCCAGCTTTGATGCACCTGTACTGACCTCGCCTTCAGGATGATAGCGGGGTGAACAGGCCGTGGCTCGGGTGGTTGATGTCCTTGATTATCTTTTTGGCCGTCCTGTGACATTGGGTGCTGTAGGTGTCCTGGAGGGCAGGTAGTTTGCCCCCGGTGATGCGTTGGGCAGACCACACCACCCTTTGGAGAGCCCTGTGGTTGCGAGCGGTGCAGTTGCCGTACCAGGCGGTGATACAGCCCGACAGGATGCTCTCAATGGTGCATCTGTAAAGGTTTGTGAGGGTCTTAGGGGCCAAGCCGATTTCTTCAGCCTCCTGAAGATTGTGGGTGATGTGTACGCCGAGGAACTTGAAGCTTTTCACCTTCTCCACTGCGGTCTTGTCGATGTGGATAGGGGCATGCTCTCTCTGCTGTCTCCTGAAGTCCACGATCATCTCCTTTGTTTTGTTGACGTTGAGGGAGAGGTTATTTTCCTGGCACCACACTCCCAGAGCCCTCACCTCCTCCCTGTAGGCTGTCTCGTCATTGTTGGTAATCAGGCCTACTACTGTTGTGTCATCTGCAAACCTGATGATTGAGTTGGAGGCGTGCTTGGCCACGCAGTCATGGGTGAACAGGGAGTACAGGAGGGGGTTGAGCACACACCCTTGTGGGGCCCCAGTGTTGAGGATCAGCGAAGTGGAGATGTTGTTTCCTACCTTCACCACCTGGGGGCGGCCCATCAGGAAGTCCAGGACCCAGTTGCACAGGGCGGGGTTCAGACACAGGTCCTTGAGCTTAATGATGAGCTTGGAGGGTACTATGGTGTTGAATGCTGAGCTATAGTCAATGAACAGCATGCAGTGCGATGGCGATTGCATCATCTGTGGATCTATTGGGGCGGTATGCAAATTGAAGTGGGTCTAGGGTGACAGGTAAGGTAGAGGTGATATGATCCTTAACTAGCTTCTCGAAGCAACTAGCTTCTTTATGATGACAGAGGTGAGTGCTACAGGGCGATAGTCATTTAGTTCAGTTACCTTTGCTTTCTTGGGTACAGGAACAATGGTGGCCATCTTGAAGCAAGTGGGGACAGCAGACTGGGATAGGGAGAGATTGAATATGTCCGTAAACAATCCAGCCAGCTGGTCTGCGCATGCTCTGAGGACGCGGCTAGGGATGCCGTCTGGGCCGGCAGCCTTGTAAGGGTTAACGCGCTTTAATGTCTTACTCACATCGGGAACGCAGAACGAGAGCACACAGTCCTCGGGAGCAGGCCGCGTCGGTGGCACTGTGTTATCCTCAAAACGGGTAGGTTTTAATAGTGGGAACACGTGTCCGTGTTCAAATTCAACATCAATGTTATTCTCAGAGCCTCAAGAGGAATGTGTTCCCTTCCTATAGCTTCTAGTTAGCAGAATGTGTTCCCTTCCTATAGCTTCTAGTTAGCAGAATGTGTTCCCTTCCTATAGCTTCTAGTTAGCAGAATGTGTTCCCTTCCTATAGCTTCTAGTTAGCAGAATGTGTTCCCTTCCTATAGCTTCTAGTTAGCAGAATGTGTTCCCTTCCTATAGCTTCTAGTTAGCAGAATGTGTTCCCTTCCTATAGCTTCTAGTTAGCAGAATGTGTTCCCTTCCTATAGCTTCTAGTTAGCAGAATGTGTTCCCTTCCTATAGCTTCTATTTAGCAGAATGTGTTCCCTTCCTATAGCTTCTAGTTAGCAGAATGTGTTCCCTTCCTATAGCTTCTAGTTAGCAGAATGTGTTCCCTTCCTATAGCTTCTAGTTAGCAGAATGTGTTCCCTTCCTATAGCTTCTAGTTAGCAGTATGTGTTCCCTTCCTATAGCTTCTAGTTAGCAGAATGTGTTCCCTTCCTATAGCTTCTAGTTAGCAGAATGTGTTCCCTTCCTATAGCTTCTAGTTAGCAGAATGTGTTCCCTTCCTATAGCTTCTAGTTAGCAGAATGTGTTCCCTTCCTATAGCTTCTAGTAAAAAGTGCCGTATTTTCTATGATTGATTTGTATGCTCATCCTCCACCTCAGTAACCCTCTGCCTGTTTGTGTGTTCTTCTCCAGGGTGAAGGAGCAGTTTCCTGGAACAGAGGTGGACATGTTTGCCCATTTCATAGGTGAGTCTCTGAAGAGGACCAAGGTCAGGGAGTATGTTCCGTCTCAGGAGGAGATCGTAGCCCTACTGACCAGGCAGGAAATGGCTACTACGGTCTATTGCCACGGAGGAGGATCCTGCAAGATCTCCATCAACTCACACACCACCGCCGGAGAGGTAACTAATGCTGCTCTGCTCTGACGCGCTGTTCTGTCGTATGTCCAGTTCTGTGGATTATACAAGAAAAAGTATGTTTTCCACAAGGAGTAGTAGCTGTAAAAATACAGGAATTTTTGCCAGGGGCAATCCATACATCAACTTTCTCCACCCCCTTCTCCACCCCCCTCCCTCAGCTGTTTAGTGGCGGGGTGTCAGTTTAGTTGTTTTTTAAATCCCAGATTGCCCCTTTAAGTATCTCTGTGTGCTTTGCGGTGTCCAGGTGGTTAGGTTTAGTCAGATGTCTTATTGTCCCTCTGTCCTGCCTGTCCCCAGGTGGTGGAGAAGTTGATCCGAGGCCTGGCCATGGAGGACAGTAGAAACATGTTTGCCCTGTTTGAACACAACAACGCTATGGACCGGGCTGTGGAGAGCAGAGTCATCGTGGCTGACGTACTCGCCAAGTTCGAGAGGTGAGCGTTCAGCCTGTCAGATAGATTTACAGAGAATAGAACACAGATAATGGAACACAGATAAGAGAACACAGAGAATAGAACACAGAGAATAGAACACAGATAATGGAACACAGATAATGGAACACAGAGAATAGAACACAGAGAATAGAACACAGAGAAGAGAACACAGAGAAGAGAACACAGAGAATAGAACACAGAGAAGAGAACACAGAGAATAGAACACAGAGAATAGAACACAGATAATGGAACACAGATAATGGAACACAGAGAATAGAACACAGAGAATAGAACACAGAGAAGAGAACACAGAGAAGAGAACACAGAGAATAGAACACAGAGAAGAGAACACAGAGAATAGCCTGGTCCTTGATCAGTTTGTGCTGTCAAATCAAATCAAATGTTATTTGTCACATGCTTGGTAAACAACAGGTGTAGACTAACATTGAAATTCTTACGGGCCGTTCTCAACAATACAGACAGAAAAATAGAGACAAATTATAGAAAAAATAAAAGGAATAAATACACAGAGTAACGATAACTTGGCTATATACACAGGGTACGAGGTAATAACTAGGCTATATACACAGGGTACCAGTACCGAGACGATGTGCAGGGGTACGAGGTAATAACTAGGCTATATACACAGGGTACCAGTACCGAGACGATGTGCAGGGGTACGAGGTAATAACTTGGCTATATACACAGGGTACCAGTACCGAGACGATGTGCAGGGGTACGAGGTAATAACTTGGCTATATACACAGGATACCAGTACCGAGACGATGTGCAGGGGTACGAGGTAATAACTTGGCTATATACACAGGGTACCAGTACCGAGACGATGTGTAGGGGTACGAGGTAATTGAAGTAGATATGTACATATAGGTAGGGGTAAAGTGACTAGACAACAGGATAGATAATAGACAGTAGCAGCAGTATACTGTAGGTAGGGGTAAAGTGACTAGACAACAGGATAGATAATAGACAGTAGCAGCAGTATACTGTAGGTAGGGGTAAAGTGACTAGACAACAGGATAGATAATAGACAGTAGCAGCAGTATACTGTAGGTAGGGGTAAAGTGACTAGACAACAGGATAGATAATAGACAGTAGCAGCAGTATACTGTAGGTAGGGGTAAAGTGACTAGACAACAGGATAGATAATAGACAGTAACAGCAGTATACTGTAGGTAGGGGTAAAGTGACTAGACAACAGGATAGATAATAGACAGTAGCAGCAGTATACTGTAGGTAGGGGTAAAGTGACTAGACAACAGGATAGATAATAGACAGTAGCAGCAGTATACTGTAGGTAGGGGTAAAGTGACTAGACAACAGGATAGATAATAGACAGTAACAGCAGTATACTGTAGGTAGGGGTAAAGTGACTAGACAACAGGATAGATAATAGACAGTAGCAGCAGTATACTGTAGGTAGGGGTAAAGTGACTAGACAACAGGATAGATAATAGACAGTAGCAGCAGTATACTGTAGGTAGGGGTAAAGTGACTAGACAACAGGATAGATAATAGACAGTAGCAGCAGCGTATGTGATGAGTCAAAAGAGTACAAAAAGGGTCAGTGCAGATAGTCCGGGTAACTATTTTGTTAACTATTTAGCAGTCTTATGGCTTGGGGGTAGAAGCTTTTCAGGGTCCTGTTGGTTCCAGGCTTGGTGCATCGGTACCGCTTGCCGTGCGGTAGCAGAGAGAACAGTCAATGACTTAGGTGGCTTGAGTCTGACCATTTTTAGGGCCTTCCTCTGACACTGCCTGGTATAGAGGTCCTGGATGGCAGGAAGCTTGGCCCCAGTGATGTACTGGGCCGTACGCATTACCCTCTGACACTGCCTGGTATAGAGGTCCTGGATGGCAGGAAGCTTGGCCCCAGTGATGTACTGGGCCGTACGCATTACCCTCTGACACTGCCTGGTATAGAGGTCCTGGATGGCAGGAAGCTTGGCCCCAGTGATGTACTGGGCCGTACGCATTACCCTCTGACACTGCCTGGTATAGAGGTCCTGGATGGCAGGAAGCTTGGCCCCAGTGATGTACTGGGCCGTACGCATTACCCTCTGACACTGCCTGGTATAGAGGTCCTGGATGGCAGGAAGCTTGGCCCCAGTGATGTACTGGGCCGTACGCATTACCCTCTGACACTGCCTGGTATAGAGGTCCTGGATGGCAGGAAGCTTGGCCCCAGTGATGTACTGGGCCGTACGCATTACCCTCTGACACCGCCTGGTATAGAGGTCCTGGATGGCAGGAAGCTTGGCCCCAGTGATGTACTGGGCCGTACGCACTACCCTCTGACACCGCCTGGTATAGAGGTCCTGGATGGCAGGAAGCTTGGCCCCAGTGATGTACTGGGCCGTACGCATTACCCTCTGACACTGCCTGGTATAGAGGTCCTGGATGGCAGGAAGCTTGGCCCCAGTGATGTACTGGGCCGTACGCATTACCCTCTGACACTGCCTGGTATAGAGGTCCTGGATGGCAGGAAGCTTGGCCCCAGTGATGTACTGGGCCGTACGCATTACCCTCTGACACTGCCTGGTATAGAGGTCCTGGATGGCAGGAAGCTTGGCCCCAGTGATGTACTGGGCCGTACGCACTACCCTCTGACACTGCCTGGTATAGAGGTCCTGGATGGCAGGAAGCTTGGCCCCAGTGATGTACTGGGCCGTACGCATTACCCTCTGACACTGCCTGGTATAGAGGTCCTGGATGGCAGGAAGCTTGGCCCCAGTGATGTACTGGGCCGTACGCACTACCCTCTGACACTGCCTGGTATAGAGGTCCTGGATGGCAGGAAGCTTGGCCCCAGTGATGTACTGGGCCGTACGCACTACCCTCTGACACTGCCTGGTATAGAGGTCCTGGATGGCAGGAAGCTTGGCCCCAGTGATGTACTGGGCCGTACGCACTACCCTCTGACACTGCCTGGTATAGAGGTCCTGGATGGCAGGAAGCTTGGCCCCAGTGATGTACTGGGCCGTACGCATTACCCTCTGACACTGCCTGGTATAGAGGTCCTGGATGGCAGGAAGCTTGGCCCCAGTGATGTACTGGGCCGTACGCACTACCCTCTGACACTGCCTGGTATAGAGGTCCTGGATGGCAGGAAGCTTGGCCCCAGTGATGTACTGGGCCGTACGCATTACCCTCTGACACTGCCTGGTATAGAGGTCCTGGATGGCAGGAAGCTTGGCCCCAGTGATGTACTGGGCCGTACGCACTACCCTCTGACACTGCCTGGTATAGAGGTCCTGGATGGCAGGAAGCTTGGCCCCAGTGATGTACTGGGCCGTACGCACTACCCTCTGACACTGCCTGGTATAGAGGTCCTGGATGGCAGGAAGCTTGGCCCCAGTGATGTACTGGGCCGTACGCATTACCCTCTGACACTGCCTGGTATAGAGGTCCTGGATGGCAGGAAGCTTGGCCCCAGTGATGTACTGGGCCGTACGCACTACCCTCTGACACTGCCTGGTATAGAGGTCCTGGATGGCAGGAAGCTTGGCCCCAGTGATGTACTGGGCCGTACGCATTACCCTCTGACACTGCCTGGTATAGAGGTCCTGGATGGCAGGAAGCTTGGCCCCAGTGATGTACTGGGCCGTACGCACTACCCTCTGACACTGCCTGGTATAGAGGTCCTGGATGGCAGGAAGCTTGGCCCCAGTGATGTACTGGGCCGTACGCATTACCCTCTGACACTGCCTGGTATAGAGGTCCTGGATGGCAGGAAGCTTGGCCCCAGTGATGTACTGGGCCGTACGCATTACCCTCTGACACTGCCTGGTATAGAGGTCCTGGATGGCAGGAAGCTTGGCCCCAGTGATGTACTGGGCCGTACGCACTACCCTCTGACACTGCCTGGTATAGAGGTCCTGGATGGCAGGAAGCTTGGCCCCAGTGATGTACTGGGCCGTACGCATTACCCTCTGACACTGCCTGGTATAGAGGTCCTGGATGGCAGGAAGCTTGGCCCCAGTGATGTACTGGGCCGTACGCATTACCCTCTGACACTGCCTGGTATAGAGGTCCTGGATGGCAGGAAGCTTGGCCCCAGTGATGTACTGGGCCGTACGCATTACCCTCTGACACTGCCTGGTATAGAGGTCCTGGATGGCAGGAAGCTTGGCCCCAGTGATGTACTGGGCCGTACGCACTACCCTCTGACACTGCCTGGTATAGAGGTCCTGGATGGCAGGAAGCTTGGCCCCAGTGATGTACTGGGCCGTACGCATTACCCTCTGACACTGCCTGGTATAGAGGTCCTGGATGGCAGGAAGCTTGGCCCCAGTGATGTACTGGGCCGTACGCACTACCCTCTGACACCGCCTGGTATAGAGGTCCTGGATGGCAGGAAGCTTGGCCCCAGTGATGTACTGGGCCGTACGCATTACCCTCTGACACTGCCTGGTATAGAGGTCCTGGATGGCAGGAAGCTTGGCCCCAGTGATGTACTGGGCCGTACGCACTACCCTCTGACACTGCCTGGTATAGAGGTCCTGGATGGCAGGAAGCTTGGCCCCAGTGATGTACTGGGCCGTACGCATTACCCTCTGACACTGCCTGGTATAGAGGTCCTGGATGGCAGGAAGTTTGGCCCCAGTGATGTACTGGGCCGTACGCACTACCCTCTGACACTGCCTGGTATAGAGGTCCTGGATGGCAGGAAGCTTGGCCCCAGTGATGTACTGGGCCGTACGCACTACCCTCTGACACCGCCTGGTATAGAGGTCCTGGATGGCAGGAAGCTTGGCCCCAGTGATGTACTGGGCCGTACGCATTACCCTCTGACACTGCCTGGTATAGAGGTCCTGGATGGCAGGAAGCTTGGCCCCAGTGATGTACTGGGCCGTACGCACTACCCTCTGACACTGCCTGGTATAGAGGTCCTGGATGGCAGGAAGCTTGGCCCCAGTGATGTACTGGGCCGTACGCATTACCCTCTGACACTGCCTGGTATAGAGGTCCTGGATGGCAGGAAGCTTGGCCCCAGTGATGTACTGGGCCGTACGCACTACCTTCTGACACTGCCTGGTATAGAGGTCCTGGATGGCAGGAAGCTTGGCCCCAGTGATGTACTGGGCCGTACGCACTACCCTCTGACACTGCCTGGTATAGAGGTCCTGGATGGCAGGAAGCTTGGCCCCAGTGATGTACTGGGCCGTACGCATTACCCTCTGACACTGCCTGGTATAGAGGTCCTGGATGGCAGGAAGCTTGGCCCCAGTGATGTACTGGGCCGTACGCACTACCCTCTGACACTGCCTGGTATAGAGGTCCTGGATGGCAGGAAGCTTGGCCCCAGTGATGTACTGGGCCGTACGCATTACCCTCTGACACTGCCTGGTATAGAGGTCCTGGATGGCAGGAAGCTTGGCCCCAGTGATGTACTGGGCCGTACGCACTACCCTCTGACACTGCCTGGTATAGAGGTCCTGGATGGCAGGAAGCTTGGCCCCAGTGATGTACTGGGCCGTACGCATTACCCTCTGACACTGCCTGGTATAGAGGTCCTGGATGGCAGGAAGCTTGGCCCCAGTGATGTACTGGGCCGTACGCATTACCCTCTGACACTGCCTGGTATAGAGGTCCTGGATGGCAGGAAGCTTGGCCCCAGTGATGTACTGGGCCGTACGCACTACCCTCTGACACTGCCTGGTATAGAGGTCCTGGATGGCAGGAAGCTTGGCCCCAGTGATGTACTGGGCCGTACGCATTACCCTCTGACACTGCCTGGTATAGAGGTCCTGGATGGCAGGAAGCTTGGCCCCAGTGATGTACTGGGCCGTACGCATTACCCTCTGACACTGCCTGGTATAGAGGTCCTGGATGGCAGGAAGCTTGGCCCCAGTGATGTACTGGGCCGTACGCATTACCCTCTGACACTGCCTGGTATAGAGGTCCTGGATGGCAGGAAGCTTGGCCCCAGTGATGTACTGGGCCGTACGCACTACCCTCTGACACTGCCTGGTATAGAGGTCCTGGATGGCAGGAAGCTTGGCCCCAGTGATGTACTGGGCCGTACGCATTACCCTCTGACACTGCCTGGTATAGAGGTCCTGGATGGCAGGAAGCTTGGCCCCAGTGATGTACTGGGCCGTACGCACTACCCTCTGACACCGCCTGGTATAGAGGTCCTGGATGGCAGGAAGCTTGGCCCCAGTGATGTACTGGGCCGTACGCATTACCCTCTGACACTGCCTGGTATAGAGGTCCTGGATGGCAGGAAGCTTGGCCCCAGTGATGTACTGGGCCGTACGCATTACCCTCTGACACTGCCTGGTATAGAGGTCCTGGATGGCAGGAAGCTTGGCCCCAGTGATGTACTGGGCCGTACGCACTACCCTCTGACACTGCCTGGTATAGAGGTCCTGGATGGCAGGAAGCTTGGCCCCAGTGATGTACTGGGCCGTACGCACTACCCTCTGACACTGCCTGGTATAGAGGTCCTGGATGGCAGGAAGCTTGGCCCCAGTGATGTACTGGGCCGTACGCATTACCCTCTGACACTGCCTGGTATAGAGGTCCTGGATGGCAGGAAGCTTGGCCCCAGTGATGTACTGGGCCGTACGCACTACCCTCTGACACTGCCTGGTATAGAGGTCCTGGATGGCAGGAAGCTTGGCCCCAGTGATGTACTGGGCCGTACGCATTACCCTCTGACACTGCCTGGTATAGAGGTCCTGGATGGCAGGAAGCTTGGCCCCAGTGATGTACTGGGCCGTACGAGGTCCTGGATGGCAGGAAGCTTGGCCCCAGTGATGTACTGGGCCGTACGCACTACCCTCTGACACCGCCTGGTATAGAGGTCCTGGATGGCAGGAAGCTTGGCCCCAGTGATGTACTGGGCCGTACGCATTACCCTCTGACACCGCCTGGTATAGAGGTCCTGGATGGCAGGAAGCTTGGCCCCAGTGATGTACTGGGCCGTACGCATTACCCTCTGACACTGCCTGGTATAGAGGTCCTGGATGGCAGGAAGCTTGGCCCCAGTGATGTACTGGGCCGTACGCATTACCCTCTGACACTGCCTGGTATAGAGGTCCTGGATGGCAGGAAGCTTGGCCCCAGTGATGTACTGGGCCGTACGCATTACCCTCTGACACTGCCTGGTATAGAGGTCCTGGATGGCAGGAAGCTTGGCCCCAGTGATGTACTGGGCCGTACGCACTACCCTCTGACACTGCCTGGTATAGAGGTCCTGGATGGCAGGAAGCTTGGCCCCAGTGATGTACTGGGCCGTACGCATTACCCTCTGACACTGCCTGGTATAGAGGTCCTGGATGGCAGGAAGCTTGGCCCCAGTGATGTACTGGGCCGTACGCATTACCCTCTGACACTGCCTGGTATAGAGGTCCTGGATGGCAGGAAGCTTGGCCCCAGTGATGTACTGGGCCGTACGCATTACCCTCTGACACCGCCTGGTATAGAGGTCCTGGATGGCAGGAAGCTTGGCCCCAGTGATGTACTGGGCCGTACGCACTACCCTCTGACACTGCCTGGTATAGAGGTCCTGGATGGCAGGAAGCTTGGCCCCAGTGATGTACTGGGCCGTACGCATTACCCTCTGACACTGCCTGGTATAGAGGTCCTGGATGGCAGGAAGCTTGGCCCCAGTGATGTACTGGGCCGTACGCACTACCCTCTGACACCGCCTGGTATAGAGGTCCTGGATGGCAGGAAGCTTGGCCCCAGTGATGTACTGGGCCGTACGCATTACCCTCTGACACTGCCTGGTATAGAGGTCCTGGATGGCAGGAAGCTTGGCCCCAGTGATGTACTGGGCCGTACGCATTACCCTCTGACACTGCCTGGTATAGAGGTCCTGGATGGCAGGAAGCTTGGCCCCAGTGATGTACTGGGCCGTACGCACTACCCTCTGACACTGCCTGGTATAGAGGTCCTGGATGGCAGGAAGCTTGGCCCCAGTGATGTACTGGGCCGTACGCACTACCCTCTGACACTGCCTGGTATAGAGGTCCTGGATGGCAGGAAGCTTGGCCCCAGTGATGTACTGGGCCGTACGCATTACCCTCTGACACTGCCTGGTATAGAGGTCCTGGATGGCAGGAAGCTTGGCCCCAGTGATGTACTGGGCCGTACGCACTACCCTCTGACACTGCCTGGTATAGAGGTCCTGGATGGCAGGAAGCTTGGCCCCAGTGATGTACTGGGCCGTACGCATTACCCTCTGACACTGCCTGGTATAGAGGTCCTGGATGGCAGGAAGCTTGGCCCCAGTGATGTACTGGGCCGTACGAGGTCCTGGATGGCAGGAAGCTTGGCCCCAGTGATGTACTGGGCCGTACGCACTACCCTCTGACACCGCCTGGTATAGAGGTCCTGGATGGCAGGAAGCTTGGCCCCAGTGATGTACTGGGCCGTACGCATTACCCTCTGACACCGCCTGGTATAGAGGTCCTGGATGGCAGGAAGCTTGGCCCCAGTGATGTACTGGGCCGTACGCATTACCCTCTGACACTGCCTGGTATAGAGGTCCTGGATGGCAGGAAGCTTGGCCCCAGTGATGTACTGGGCCGTACGCATTACCCTCTGACACTGCCTGGTATAGAGGTCCTGGATGGCAGGAAGCTTGGCCCCAGTGATGTACTGGGCCGTACGCATTACCCTCTGACACTGCCTGGTATAGAGGTCCTGGATGGCAGGAAGCTTGGCCCCAGTGATGTACTGGGCCGTATGCATTACCCTCTGTAGAGCCTTACGGCTGGATGCCGAGCAATAGAGATTGCGTCATCTGTGGATCTGTTGGGGCGGTATGTGAATTGGAGTGGGTCCAGGGTGTCTGGGATGATGGTGTTGATGTTTATTTTTATTTATTTTATTTCACCTTTATTTAACCAGGTAAGCCAGTTGAGAACAGGTTCTCATTTACAACTGCGACCTGGCCAAGATAAAGCAAAGCAGTGCAATAAAAACAACACAGAGTTACATATGGGGTAAAAAACATAAAGTCAAAAATACAACAGAAAATATATATACAGTGTGTGCAAATGTAGCAAGTTATGGAGGTAAGGCAATAAATAGGCTATAGTGCAAAATAATTACAATAGTATTAACACTGGAATGATAGATGTGCTAGATGTGCTAGATGTGAGCCATGACCAGCCTTTCAAAGTATTTAGAAGCTACAGATGTGAGTGCTATTGGGCCATAGTCATTTAGACAGGTTATCTTGGAGTTCTTGGGCACAGGGACTATGGTGGTCTGCTTGAAACAAGTTGGTATTACAGACAGGGTCAGGGAGAGGTTGAAAATGTCAGTGAAGACACTTGCTATCTAATCAGTGCTCTGAGTGCGCGTCCTGGTAATGCATCTGGCCCTGTGAATCTTAACCGTAGCCGATGGTAGTGAGATAGTGAGATCACACAGTCGCCCGAAACAGCTGGTGCTCTCATGCATGGTTCAGTGTTGCTTGCCTCGAAGCAAACATAGAAGGCATTTAGCTCGTCTGGTAGGCTCACGTCACTGGGCAGCTCGCGGCTGGGTTTCTCTTTGTAATCCATGATAGTTTGCAAGCCCTGCCACATCCGACGAGCATCAGAGCCGGCGTAGTAGGATTCAATCTTAGTCCTGTATTGATGCTTTGCCTGTTTGATGGTTCGTCGGAGGGCATAGCAGGATTTCTTATACGCGTCCGGGTTAGTGTCCCGCTCCTTGAAAGTGGCAACACTAGCCTTTAGCTCATTGCCTGTAATCCATGGCTTCTGGTTGGGATATGTACGTACGGTCACTGTGGGAAAAACGGCGTCTTATTAACCCAATAGAGTCGTTCCCCATCAAAATCCGTCAGTTTAAGCTACAGATACCGATTTTTGCATTGGATGCGTTTCAATAATATAATAATAATATGGCATTTAGCAGACGCTTTTATCCAAAGCGACTTACAGTCATGTGTGCATACATTTTTACGTATGGGTGGTCCCGGGGATCGAACCCACTACCCTGGCGTTACAAGCGCCACGCTCTACCAATTGAGCTACAGAGGACCTATCACTAACCACAATACCTGTGTTGTCTCTGTCGCTTTAGCAACAACATAATGGACCACAATCCACTTCATCCGCCGATGTCGCACTTCCACAGCTGCGGTGAAAGGTGGCAGATCTAGAGAGGTGGTTGTCAGACCATGAGACGTTCCGAAAATCGGTTGTCTCACAAAAACGTCTGTGGCGTCCAAACGGTTTGGCCTACAAACTATTGTGACCACTCTATGGAAAGGGGAGACTCTCAAGTGTCAGGGGACCCATCTGAAGTTGGTACCGTCGATGTGCCATCTTCTGATTGGTAGCGTCTGAACTGTGTGGGCTACAAACTAATGGGATTCTCACGAACACGATGATGTTCTCTGTTTTGCTCTGCGACCCCCACAAGTGTCATGGGACTCCTCTGAATGTATCCGGTACCGGTTTTAAAAAACGAATGGAAGTATGAAGGTAGTTATGTGCCAACCCCAAAAAAGGGGTTAAATACTGTATGTGTGTCGTGGAAATTACCACTAGGGACACTCAAAGTTAATCTTAAATGAATCATTCTTTATTATCAGTGCGCTGGAGAGGTTCCAACCAACAGGAGCTCTGCCGGGGCAGTCCCAGCAGTTGTCTTATATACGGCTATACACAGACAAGTTTGCATGATTTAGCATAATTAATTCATCATTACCATTTTGTTTCATTCATGTGACCGACCAATACTGGTTCATAACATGTGAGACCAATACCTCACGAGGCTTCTTCTCTCTAAGCTGAGACCTTGAAACTGAGATATCTTTCGTTCTCAAAACAAGGTCTGGGCGTACTGCCAAATTGCAGATACTGATAAGTGAGGATTTGTTCAATCAGTAACTTGATGAATCGTGGAACATATTCCAGTCTGTGCTAGCGAAACAGTCCTGTAGCTTAGCATCCGCTTCATAGGACCACTTTTTTATTGACCGAGTACCTGGTACTTCCTGTTTGAGTTTTTGCTTGTAAGCAGGAATCAGGAGGATAAAGTTATGGTCAGATTTGCCAAAGGGAGGGCTAGGGAGAGCCTTGTATGTGTTTCTTGCCAACTCCTATGGTCATTGTCATGCTGCTGTGGTGATAACAAGACAGCACAAACGGATCTGGGACCAGGCAGAGACCAGGCCACAGAGAGATATCAGCAATCATCATGACACATACAGTGCCTTGCAAAAGTATTCATCCCCCTTGGCGTTTTGCCTATTTTGTTGCATTACAACCTGTAATTTAAATGGATTTTTATTTGGATTTCATGTAATGGACATACACAAAATAATCCAAATTGGTGAAGTGAAATTAAAAAAAGAATGTGTTAAAATAAATTCTAAAAAATGAATAATGGAAAAGTGGTGTGTGCATATGTATTCACCCCCTTTGCTATAAAGCCCCTAAATAAGATCTGGTGCAACCAATTACCTTCAGAAGTCACATGATTAGTTAAATAAAGTCCACCTGTGTGCAATCTAATTGTCACATGATCTTTCACATCATCTCAGTATATATACACCTGTTCTGAAAGGCCCCAGAGTCTGCAACACCACTAAGCAAGGGGCAACACCAAGCAAGCGGCACCATGAAGACCAAGGAGCTCTCCAAACAGGTCAGGGACAAAGTTGTGGAGAAGTACAGATCAGGGTTGGGTTATAAAAAAAATATCCGAAACTTTGAACATCCCACGGAGCACCATTTAAATCCATTATTAAAAAATTGAAAGAATATGGCACCACAACAAACCTGCCAAGAGAGGGCCGCCCACCAAAACTCACGGACCAGTCAAGGAGGGCATTAATCAGAGAGGCAACAAAGAGACCAAAGATAACCCTGAAGGAGCTGCAAAGCTCCACAGCGGATATTGGATTATCTGTCCATAGGACCACTTTAAGCCGTACACTCCACAGAGCTGGGCTTTACGGAAGAGTGGCCAGAAAAAAGCCATTGCTTAAAGAAAGAAATAAGCAAACACATTTGGTGTTCGCCAAAAGGCATGTGGGAGACACCCCAAACATATGGAAGAAGGTACTCTGGTCAGATGAGACTAAAATTGAGCTTTTTGGCCATCAAGAAAAACGCTGTGTCTGGAGCAAACCCAACACCTCTCATAGTTATGCACGCTCAAGTTTTCTGTTTTTTTGTCTTATTTCTTGTTTGTTTCACAATGAAAAATATTTTGGTAGGCTTGTTGTATAAATCAAATGATACAAACCCCCAAGAAATCCATTTTAATTCCAGGTTGTAAGGCAACAAAATAGGAAAAATGCCAAGGGGGGTGAATACTTTCGCAATCAACTGTAGATGACTAAATACTGTTTCATCTCTGACCTACAAATGTCTTGATTTTTTCCTGTATGTTTGCTAAGAAAAAGGTTTGACATTGGTAGGTTGGTTGATTGATAGATTTTTTTCTTGATTTACTGATTTCCAGGCTGTCGGGCAGCGAGGAGGTGGAGGAGGAGGGACAGTGGAGGCTCTACTTCAAACTCTACTGTTTCCTGGATGTAGAGAGCATGCCCAAGGAAGGGGTGGAGTTCGCTTTCATGTTCGAACAGGTCAGTTACTTCCTGGTTGGCCATTTTGCTACTATTAGACAGCACCTGATAGAGAACAATCTGTAGGGTCTTTCTGTAGGGTCTTTCAATTGCAATTCATTAACTTGTTGCGAACAATCTTTGTTTGCGATTCATCTTGTTGCTGTTTCTGTCCTCTTCCCTTTTTTTGGAAGGCTTAGTATTCTAGTATGTACCCAGACAATCAACCCATTCCCATAGAAACCATTCCCATAGAAACCATTCCCATAGAAACCTTTATTAGCGCTGTCGTTGTATAGAAATGATGAATAATAATAAATACATTCATCAAGTGGAAGCGCTCAACAAGATAGTGGCAGCAAGATAGTTGCCACCTGCTTGGCCTGGAGGAACTGCTCGTCCATGGCAGTTACAGTCCTGGTGCTCTCCTCATAGAAGGTATCTTCCCACCACGGTGGAACGTCAGTCTCCAGGGGTACCCTGCCTAGAATGCTCAGCTGTCCCATCGTGAAATCCTCAATCACCTCCATCAGAAGGTGTGTCTAGGCTGGACAGGTCAGGTCCATCATCGGAGTCTATATCACTAATTCATTGACACACCACTGTTTACAATACGGTATCCATCAACATGATAACATTCTGTATGACAAATACAGATTACACACTAAATGTCTCATGACAACAGTTGTGAGTAAAGTTTCACTATCATTAATATAGAAACTAGCCAACAAAGTTATCCCATCAACTAACTGATCCAAACAGAGGAGGAGTTAGGGGTCACATGATCAGGAAGTTATCCCATCAACTACCTGATCCAAACAGAGGAGGAGTTAGGGATCACATGATCAGGAAGTTATCCCATCAACTACCTGATCCAAACAGAGGAGGAGTTAGGGGTCACATGATCAGGAAGTTATCCCATCAACTACCTGATCCAAACAGAGGAGGAGTTAGGGGTCACATGATCAGGAAGTTATCCCATCAACTACCTGATCCAAACAGAGGAGGAGTTAGGGGTCACATGATCAGGAAGTTATCCCATCAACTACCTGATCCAAACAGAGGAGGAGTTAGAGGTCACATGATCTACACCCCTTGTAAAATAAATAAATAAATAATATGCCATTTAGCAGACGCTTTTATCCAAAGCGACTTACAGTCATGCGTGCATACATTTTTTTGTGTATGTAAAGCTTAATGTGCTTAATTTTAAGAAGTTATTTGGCCACTTTAGTTGTGATACAAACCTTATTAAAACATATTGACATTTAATCAGTTAGGATCACCACTTTATTTTAAGAATGTGAAATGTCAGAATAATAGTAGAGAGAATGATTTATTTCAGCTTTTATTTATTTCATCACATTCCCAGTGGGTCAGAAGTTTACATACACTCAATTAGTATTTGGTAAAATTGCCTTTAAATTGTTTAACTTGGGTCAAACGTTTCGGGTAGCCTTCCACAAGCTTCCCACAATAAGTTGGGTGTATTTTGGCCCATTCCTCCTGACAGAGCTGGTGTAACTGAGTCAGGTTTGTAGGCCTCCTTACTCGCACACGCTTTTTCAGTTCTGCCCACAAATGTTCTATAGGATTGAGGTCAGGGCTTTGTGATGGCCACTCCAATACAACTTTGTTGTCCTTAAGCCATTTTGCCACAACTTTGGAAGTATGCTTGGGGTAATTGTCCATTTGGAAGACCCATTTGCGACCAAGCTTTAACTTCCTGACTGATGTCTTGAGATGTTGCTTCAATATATCCACATAATTTTCCTTCATCATGATGCCATCTATTTTGTGAAGTGCACCAGTCCCTCCTGCAGCAAAGCACCCCCACAGCATGATGCTGCCACCCCTGTGCTTCACGGTTGGGATGGTGTTCTTCGGCTTGCAAGCCTTCCCCTTTTTCCTCCAAACATATAATAATCTGTCTGTAAACAATTGTTGGAAAAATTACTTGTGTCATGCACAAAGTAGATGTCCTTACCGACTTGCCAAAACTATAGTTTGTTAACAAGAAATTTGTGGAGTGGTTGAAAAACTAGTTTTAATGACTCCAACCTAAGTGTATGTAAACTTCAGACTTCAACTGTATACTAAATAATATATGTGTGACATTTGTTTTGATTTAGAATGGACCATTGTCATGCACCTGTATCGAAACAGGGGTAGCGGGGAAAAATACATGTAATCTATGCACTTAAATAGCGAATGGAGGACGCTTTTCCCCATGGTTTATTTTCATGCCAGCCAGGTAGGCTATACTCCTGTTGTAAATATAAGCAATGTGCTTAATATTAGGAAAGTAGAGAAATAAATATAGTAGGCCTAGCCTCTAGAAAGCTGATGGGATCCTCCTCTTTCTCCCGCCTATAGAAATGTTGCGCAACATGAGCTCATGGGTCTCATGAAGTGTTTGATTAGATTTTCGAAAACATTTGCATTGATGTCAGAGTGATTAGAGGGACAATAGAGTGCTGAGTACCAGGCAGTTAGCAAGTTGGGTAGGCTACTAATGACCATCAGCAGCATCAGAGCTTGGAGAAGCCTAGTTACCGTGACTAAATGGTCACGTGGAATTTGACTGCCATCATGACTCGTGACCGCCGGTGTGGCGATAATACGGTCACCGCAACAGCCCTAGATGGAGGAAGGAAAAACAAGCACAACAAGAAGCATCCAGCCAATCATATACCATATATGGAGATGAACAATGACTCCTCCCCCCCTTTGAAAATGATGAGTTTGGAAACAAATGAGATCACTCTAAAACAATCTGTATAGTGTTGAGAAAATACTTTTCCCACCATATGGTGCAGTGAGTAAATGAGAACAATCAAATCAATCAAAAAAACAACGTTTAAGACAGTGGGAAGACAGACCTCTAATTGACCCTGTTAGGGAGGCCTCTAAATGACCCTGTTAGGGAGGCCACTAAATGACCCTGTTAGGGAGGCCACTAAATGACCCTGTTAGGGAGGCCACTAAATGACCCTGTTAGGGAGGCCACTAAATGACCCTGTTAGGGAGGCCACTAAATGACCCTGTTAGGGAGGCCACTAAATGACCCTGTTAGGGAGGCCACTAAATGACCCTGTTAGGGAGGCCACTAAATGACCCTGTTAGGGAGGCCACTAAATGACCCTGTTAGGGAGGCCACTAAATGACCCTGTTAGGGAGGCCACTAAATGACCCTGTTAGGGAGGCCACTAAATGACCCTGTTAGGGAGGCCACTAAGGTAATCCAAAGAAATAAGAGGAGTAGGGGGCAGTACGTTGCAGTACACTACAGAATATATTATATAAGAATACATATGGGAGCAGTGGGACTACTGCATCAGGTCACAACGTTCTCTGCAGACAAATCATAAAAGCAATTGTGTTGTACATTTCGGACTGATTTCTAAACCAGCACGGGTCAACAAATAAAATTAGCTGAAATATGTTACTTTAGACCCGTTAACAAAAAAACATTTAACAATTCAACAAAATGTATCCCAAAAAGATAAAGGATTTATGCAATCCTATTCAGAGATTAAAGTATGCTATCTGTAGCAAATCACCTTCTAGCAGGCGAGAATGATGTTATTTACTGTAGTCCTGTGAGAGGGACAGAAGTAGAGAGATGTAGTGGACAGTAATATTTAACATGTGTATATACAGCATATATGATATTATAAATACCTCACATGCGACTCGTAATAAGACTAAGCAATTAGCCCATTAAAAAGTTTATCTGACTCCATAAGAGACTACAGTTAAACCATGTGCTATCAAGTATTATGCATTTAGATTACTGAGATCAAGGAATGGTCATGAGAAAGGAATTCTAAATACAAGTGTATTTAATTACTTTTTTAAATGAATTATAACATTATACAAGGCATAACGCTTAAGTTACAAAGCATTAACAAGCATTACAAGGCATTATTCTAAGCATGGTCAGAGAGAGAGAGAGACATAGCTTGTGCCATGGCCCATAGGAGAGGAAGAGAAAGAGGGTAGGTATCTCACCACAGCAGCTCAGAAACACATAAGAACAAGAAAATCAATCTTAGACCCTTTAATAAGCATCTGAGTTGTTTGGATTCAAAACCTGAGTTGTTGACCAATATAGTATTACTGTAAAGTTAACCTCCGATTAGATATCAGATCTACATGAAGTAATCACAACAGAACTGCTTCTCAGAGTTGAGACATTGGGGGTTGGTGAGATCAACACAGAGAATGCTGAATTCCTAAAACAACACAGAGGACATTCTTGTATACAGTTGATAAGAAAAGTTACTTCGGGGGCTGAATACCTGTATCTATTCACTGACTGTCCCTTGTCTCCAGTAATAATGTTTAGGTCTTCCTTTGCCTCTGTAATGTTAAGGTAATGTTATGTAAATGTAATGTTATGTAACTGTGATTTAATGATAATATAAATATATTGTTATGTAAATGTAATTGAATGTTAATATAAATGTAATGTAAATGTCTCCACCAGGCCCATGAGTCTCTGACCAGCGGTCACTTCCCGGCCCCAGAGGACACCCTGCAGCACCTGGCTGCTCTCAGGCTCCAGTTCCTTCACGGGGACAAGGCCCGGGTCAGCTGGTCTCTGGACAACGTCTACCCTGTAGGGAGGCTCCGTGCACGCATCCTGCACTTCACCAAGGTAGGTAACACTCCATCCAGGGGTGCTGCTCTGCCGTTTGATCCTCTGTGTGTGTGTGTGTGTGTGTGTGTCTGTGTCTGTGTCTGTGTCTGTGTCTGTGTGTGTGTGTGTGTGTGTGTGTGTGTGTGTGGTGTGTGGTGTGTGGTGTGTGGTGTGTGTGTGTGTGGTGTGTGTGTGCGAGTCTTTGTCTGTGTCAGTGCTATTTGGGGAGGTTGACAACTGAGGAAATTACACATTTCTGGTGTTCACTTTAGCAAATGGACTAATAAAGATGTATTGTTTTGCATTGGTGGAGTAACAAAGTTGTGTTGTATTGTATAGGTGAACTAATACAATGGTATTGTTTTGTATAGGTGGGCGCGGCCGGAGGGGCGGGGCCAGGGGGCCACACCCTGGAGCGGAGGCGGACCAGCTTCCTGGATGGGACCCTGCGCCGCAGCAGGCTGAAGACGGGCTCCATGAAGAAACAGAAGATGGAGGAGGAACAGGTAGCGGTTAGAGAAGCGTTGGAATCCCAGCTCCGACTGGAAAAATCTGGTGTAGTCAGTGGAACCAGAGGATTGATGACATCATCCTGGATATCGTCACCTGCTGTTATGCCCTTGAGCAAGGTACTAATAAAGTCTTGTTCTTGTTCAGATGCTGGAGATGTGGGTTAAGGAGGAGACCTCAGCCACCAGAACCTCCATCGTAGAGAAGTGGTCCCGACTCCAGGGACTGGACCAGCACACTGCCATGATCAAATACATGACCATCATCAAGGAGTGGCCCGGATATGGGGCCACACTGTTCGACGTAGAGGTAACTACATACATGACACGTGGAGGTAAATACATACATGACACGTGGAGGTAAATACATACATGACTTGTGGAGGTAACTACATACATGACACGTGGAGGTAAATACATACATGACACGTGGAGGTAAATGCATACATGACACGTGGAGGTAAATACATACATGACACGTGGAGGTAACTACATACATGACACGTGGAGGTAAATACATACATGACACGTGGAGGTAACTACATACATGACACGTGGAGGTAAATACATACATGACACGTGGAGGTAAATACATACATGACACGTGGAGGTAAATACATACATGACACGTGGAGGTAAATACATACATGACACGTGGAGGTAAATACATACATGACACGTGGAGGTAAATACATACATGACACGTGGAGGTAACTACATACATGACACGTGGAGGTAACTACATACATGACACGTGGAGGTAAATACATACATGACACGTGGAGGTAAATACATACATGACACGTGGAGGTAACTACATACATGACACGTGGAGGTAACTACATACATGACACGTGGAGGTAACTACATACATGACACGTGGAGGTAAATACATACATGACACGTGGAGGTAACTACATACATGACACGTGGAGGTAACTACATACATGACACGTGGAGGTAAATACATACATGACACGTGGAGGTAAATACATACATGACATGTAGAGGTAAATACATACATGACACGTGGAGGTAAATACATACATGACACGTGGAGGTAAATACATACATGACACGTGGAGGTAAATACATACATGACACGTGGAGGTAACTACATACATGACACGTGGAGGTAACTACATACATGACACGTAGAGGCCAGGGATACTGTGGTGAATAGGGCCAGGGTATGTGATGGTACTGTGGTGAATAGGGCTAGAGATGGGACGGTACTGTGGTGAATAGGGCTAGGGTATGTGATGGTACTGTGGTGAATAGGGCCAGGGTATATGATGGTACTGTGGTGAATAGGGCTAGAGATGATACTGTGGTGAATAGGGCCAGGGATGATACTGTGGTGAATAGGGCTAGAGATGGTACTGTGGTGAATAGGGCTAGAGATGATACTGTGGTGAATAGGGCTAGAGATGGTACTGTGGTGAATAGGGCTAGAGATGGTACTGTGGTGAATAGGGCTAGAGATGATACTGTGGTGAATAGGGCCAGGGATGCTACGGTGGTGAATAGGGCTAGGGTATGTGATGGTACTGTGGTGAATAGGGCTAGAGATGATGCTGTGGTGAATAGGGCTAGGGATGGTACTGTGGTGAATAGGGCCAGGGATGATACTGTGGTGAATAGGGCCAGGGATGATACTGTGGTGAATAGGGCTAGAGATGATACTGTGGTGAATAGGGCTAGGGTATGTGATGGTACTGTGGCGAATAGGGCTAGAGATGGTACTGTGGTGAATAGGGCTAGAGATGGTACTGTGGTGAATAGGGCCAGGGATGCTACTGTGGTGAATAGGGCTAGAGATGGTACTGTGGTGAATAGGGCCAGGGTATGTGATGGTACTGTGGCGAATAGGGCTAGAGATGGTACTGTGGTGAATAGGGCTAGAGATGGTACTGTGGTGAATAGGGCCAGGGATGCTACTGTGGTGAATAGGGCTAGAGATGGTACTGTGGTGAATAGGGCCAGGGTATGTGATGGTACTGTGGTGAATAGGGCCAGGGTATGTGATGGTACTGTGGTGAATAGGGCTAGAAATGATACTGTGGTGAATAGGGCTAGGGATGGTACTGTGGTGAATAGGGCCAGGGATGATACTGTGGTGAATAGGGCCAGGGATGATACTGTGGTGAATAGGGCTAGAGATGATACTGTGGTGAATAGGGCTAGGGTATGTGATGGTACTGTGGTGAATAGGGCTAGAGATGGTACTGTGGTGAATAGGGCCAGGGATGCTACTGTGGTGAATAGGGCTAGAGATGGTACTGTGGTGAATAGGGCCAGGGTATGTGATGGTACTGTGGTGAATAGGGCTAGAGATGATACTGTGGTGAATAGGGCTAGAGATGATACTGTGGTGAATAGGGCTAGAGATGGTACTGTGGTGAATAGGGCTAGAGATGGTACTGTGGTGAATAGGGCTAGAGATGATACTGTGGTGAATAGGGCTAGAGATGGTACTGTGGTGAATAGGGCTAGAGATGGTACTGTGGTGAATAGGGCTAGAGATGATACTGTGGTGAATAGGGCTAGAGATGGTACTGTGGTGAATAGGGCTAGAGATGGTACTGTGGTGAATAGGGCTAGAGATGGTACTGTGGTGAATAGGGCTAGAGATGATACTGTGGTGAATAGGGCTAGAGATGGTACTGTGGTGAATAGGGCTAGAGATGGTACTGTGGTGAATAGGGCTAGAGATGATACTGTGGTGAATAGGGCCAGGGATGCTACGGTGGTGAATAGGGCTAGGGTATGTGATGGTACTGTGGTGAATAGGGCTAGAGATGATACTGTGGTGAATAGGGCTAGGGATGGTACTGTGGTGAATAGGGCCAGGGATGATACTGTGGTGAATAGGGCCAGGGATGATACTGTGGTGAATAGGGCCAGGGATGATACTGTGGTGAATAGGGCTAGAGATGATACTGTGGTGAATAGGGCTAGGGTATGTGATGGTACTGTGGCGAATAGGGCTAGAGATGGTACTGTGGTGAATAGGGCTAGAGATGGTACTGTGGTGAATAGGGCCAGGGATGCTACTGTGGTGAATAGGGCTAGAGATGGTACTGTGGTGAATAGGGCCAGGGTATGTGATGGTACTGTGGCGAATAGGGCTAGAGATGGTACTGTGGTGAATAGGGCTAGAGATGGTACTGTGGTGAATAGGGCCAGGGATGCTACTGTGGTGAATAGGGCTAGAGATGGTACTGTGGTGAATAGGGCCAGGGTATGTGATGGTACTGTGGTGAATAGGGCCAGGGTATGTGATGGTACTGTGGTGAATAGGGCTAGAGATGATACTGTTGTGAATAGGGCTAGGGATGGTACTGTGGTGAATAGGGCCAGGGATGATACTGTGGTGAATAGGGCCAGGGATGATACTGTGGTGAATAGGGCTAGAGATGATACTGTGGTGAATAGGGCTAGGGTATGTGATGGTACTGTGGTGAATAGGGCTAGAGATGGTACTGTGGTGAATAGGGCTAGAGATGGTACTGTGGTGAATAGGGCCAGGGATGCTACTGTGGTGAATAGGGCTAGAGATGGTACTGTGGTGAATAGGGCCAGGGTATGTGATGGTACTGTGGTGAATAGGGCTAGAGATGATACTGTGGTGATTAGGGCTAGAGATGATACTGTGGTGAATAGGGCTAGAGATGATACTGTGGTGAATAGGGCTAGAGATGGTACTGTGGTGAATAGGGCCAGGGTATGTGATGGTACTGTGGTGAATAGGGCTAGAGATGGTACTGTGGTGAATAGGGCCAGGGTATGTGATGGTACTGTTGTGAATAGGGCTAGAGATGGTACTGTGGTGAATAGGGCCAGGGTATGTGATGGTACTGTGGTGAATAGGGCTAGGGTATGTGATGGTACTGTGGTGAATAGGGCCAGGGTATGTGATGGGACTGTGGTGAATAGGGCTAGAGATGGTACTGTGGTGAATAGGGCCAGGGTATGTGATGGTACTGTGGTGAATAGGGCCAGGGATGGTACTGTGGTGAATAGGGCTAGAGATGGTACTGTGGTGAATAGGGCTAGAGATGGTACTGTGGTGAATAGGGCCAGGGTATGTGATGGTACTGTGGTGAATAGGGCTAGGGTATGTGATGGTGCTGTGGTGAATAGGGCCAGGGTATGTGATGGTACTGTGGTGAATAGGGCAAGGGTATGTGATGGTACTGTGGTGAATAGGGCCAGGGTATGTGATGGGACTGTGGTGAATAGGGCTAGAGATGGTACTGTGGTGAATAGGGCCAGGGTATGTGATGGTACTGTGGTGAATAGGGCTAGGGTATGTGATGGTACTGTGGTGAATAGGGCCAGGGTATGTGATGGGACTGTGGTGAATAGGGCTAGAGATGGTACTGTGGTGAATAGGGCCAGGGTATGTGATGGTACTGTGGTGAATAGGGCCAGGGTATGTGATGATACTGTGATGAATAGGGCCAGGGTATGTGATGATACTGTGATGAATAGGGCTAGGGTATGTGATGGTACTGTGGTGAATAGGGCTAGGGTATGTGATGGGACTGTGGTGAATAGGGCCAGGGTATGTGATGGTACTGTGGTGAATAGGGCTAGAGATGGTACTGTGGTGAATAGGGCCAGGGTATGTGATGGTACTGTGGTGAATAGGGCTAGGGTATGTGATGGTACTGTGGTGAATAGGGCTAGGGTATGTGATGGTGCTTGGTATTTGATTCATTCAGTCATTTAGCATTGTATCTGACCTGCTGTATGTTTCTGTGTCCTCAGTGTAAAGAAGGAGGCTTTCCTCATGACCTGTGGCTGAGTGTGAGTGCAGAGAACGTGTCGGTCTACAAGAGAGGAGAACCCAAACCTCTAGAGACATTCCCCTACGAACACATCATCTTCTTCGGCGCTCCGCAGGCCGCTACCTATAAGATCACAGTGGACGACAGAGAGATGTTCTTTGAGACACCTCTGGTACAGTATACCACCATAATACAACATTAGATAAATAGTAGCCTGGTCCCAGGTCTGTTTATAACACCAGATTAGAAATGCTTTGCAGCCTTTCAGTAGCCTGTTCCCAGGTCTGTTTATAACACCAGATTAGAAATGCTTTGCAGCCTTTCAGTAGCCTGTTCCCAGGTCTGTTTATAACACCAGATTAGAAATGCTTTGCAGCCTTTCAGTAGCCTGTTCCCAGGTCTGTTTATAACACCAGATTAGAAATGCTTTGCAGCCTTTCAGTAGCCTGTTCCCAGGTCTGTTTATAACACCAGATTAGAAATGCTTTGCAGCCTTTCAGTAGCCTGTTCCCAGGTCTGTTTATAACACCAGATTAGAAATGCTTTGCATCCTTTCAGTAGCCTGTTCCCAGGTCTGTTTATAACACCAGATTAGAAATGCTTTGCATCCTTTCAGTAGCCTGGTCCCAGGTCTGTTTATGCTCATGCCAACATGTTTGACATGACAATGAACGACAGGGAGTCTACATGATAGCAAACTGACTGGCACCCCAGGCTAGCCTTTCAGAACATCACCCAACAAGGCCTTGGCTGTTACGATGCTTCTAAACACATGTCTGTTCAGTGTGTGTTGTACCTTTTCCCTGCTGTTAAAACTCTATCATCTGTGGTGTTTCAGGTTGGAGAGATCACCAAGATCATGAAAGCCTACATCAACATGATAGTGAAGAAGAGATGCAGTGTCAGATCTGTGTCCAGCTACGGAACCAACTGGATCAGGTGATTAGGGACAGGACAGGACACAGCCCAGTTGGCTTCCCACCACCCCAGGCTAACAGGCTAACAGGACAGGACACAGACCAGTTGGCTTCCCACCGCCCCAGGCTAACAGGCTAACAGGCTAACAGGACAGGACACAGACCAGTTGGCTTCCCACCGCCCCAGGCTAACAGGCTAACAGGACAGGACACAGCCCAGTTGGCTTCCCACCGCCCCAGGCTAACAGGCTAACAGGCTAACAGGACAGGACACAGCCCAGTTGGCTTCCCACCGCCCCAGGCTAACAGGCTAACAGGCTAACAGGACAGGACAGGACACAGCCCAGTTGGCTTCCCACCGCCCCAGGCTAACAGGCTAACAGGACAGGACACAGCCCAGTTGGCTTCCCACCGCCCCAGGCTAACAGGCTAAAAGCCTAACAGGACAGGACACAGCCCAGTTGGCTTCCCACCGCCCCAGGCTAACAGGCTAACAGGCTAACAGGACAGGACACAGCCCAGTTGGCTTCCCACCGCCCCAGGCTAACAGGCTAACAGGCTAACAGGACAGGACACAGACCAGTTGGCTTCCCACCACCCCAGGCTAACAGGCTAACAGGACAGGACAGGACACAGCCCAGTTGGCTTCCCACCACCCCAGGCTAACAGGCTAACAGGACAGGACACAGCCCAGTTGGCTTCCCACCGCCCCAGGCTAACAGGCTAACAGGACAGGACACAGCCCAGTTGGCTTCCCACCGCCCCAGGCTAACAGGCTAACAGGCTAACAGGACAGGACACAGCCCAGTTGGCTTCCCACCGCCCCAGGCTAACAGGCTAACAGGCTAACAGGACAGGACAGGACACAGCCCAGTTGGCTTCCCACCGCCCCAGGCTAACAGGCTAAAAGCCTAACAGGACAGGACACAGCCCAGTTGGCTTCCCACCACCCCAGGCTAACAGGCTAACAGGACAGGACAGGACACAACCCAGTTGGCTTCCCACCGCCCCAGGCTAACAGGCTAACAGGCTATCAGGACAGGACAGGACAGGACACAGCCCAGTTGGCTTCCCACCGCCCCAGGCTAACAGGCTAACAGGCTAACAGGACAGGACAGGACACAGCCCAGTTGGCTTCCCACCGCCCCAGGCTAACAGGCAAACAGGCTAACAGGACAGGACACAGCCCAGTTGGCTTCCCACCGCCCCAGGCTAACAGGCTAAAAGGACAGGACACAGCCCAGTTGGCTTCCCACCGCCCCAGGCTAACAGGCTAACAGGACAGGACACAGCCCAGTTGGCTTCCCACCGCCCCAGGCTAACAGGCTAAAAGGCTAACACTACAAGGCTAAAAGTCTATGAAGACAAGAGGGACTGTTCTCCTCAACCCAGATGTCTGGATAACTGAAGGCTGTTAATCAGCTACTCAATAACTTGTTCACCTCCGTTGACAACAAGGAATCTCATCTAGAAGATTATATGAACTGTAGTGTGTTTCTCAGGGCGTATAGATGTGGTAAAGAGGTCAATGGAACTAGACCAAAACAATGGAAATGCCATGGAAACGCGTGGGGGAAAGATCCTGAATCTCCTCATTGCCCCCCAGCAACATTACCCTATATCTAGCCTGTTGTTTATATGTGTATTTCACACTATGTTGAGGTAGAAATCGGAGTATAATGCTTGTATGGATGTCAACCCCAATACATGTTCATTTCATCGTCACCAATCAACTGCGTTACAGTTAAAAACTACTTTGACTACCACCACTGATTTCTGTATGCTAGCTATGCTAACCAGCTTATACGAACGGGAGTTAGCATTTAGCAGTCACTTCTTCTAAACCTGAAAAGGGACAACTTCTACATGTTATGCAGCGAAAACAGCCAAATATATCCAAATCAGACTTTAGTAACCACATTGTGAGTCTATTGCAATACATCAATCGTGACGGATTTGACAAATATCCACTTTGTTAGATCAGATTTGGTGAATGTCCGCCAATCCGGCGTCCCCACGGTCTGCATTCCATTGACCTCTTTACCGCATCTATGCCAACAGAACATTCTAGAACATTCTAGAACATTCTAGAACATTCTAGAATGTGTAGAACTAAATGTTTAACTGCTTTCCTCAACCATTGCATAGAGCTATTCCCTAGCTGTCGACAGAGTGGATAACCGACCATGTTATTTTCTGCCATTATTTACATCAATTTATCAATGGTATGGACCAATCAAGTGTCACATGTCGCATCAGATGTCCTTTTGCATCAAGTTTGACCATTTCAAATACCTTTCCAATGGACTGAGATTCAGATTGACTGAGAAGTCTCACACTGTCAAGCCCTCCCTGACAATAGCTCCCCTTCCTTATGAGAATGTTGTGTCTTCTTTTGAAAGTGCAAATGTGTTATTATTATTATTATTATTATTATTATTCTAACATATGAGTTGTTCATGTTTGGGCACCCAACTATATCATTCTATATTTATAATTAGAAGAAGTGATTTATGTAAGGATATACTATGTGGTCAATGTTGATCCTCGGGGGCAGTCATCGCTCATTACAAGACTCTCTATTGCCATTCAATAGGGAGATAAGGTTTGGAGACTTCCCCTCAGGTTTGATGAGCAATATGAGTCCAATTTCAGACCACCGACCCAGGGAGTTGAACCTCTTTACATTTTAATGCCTTAAATAGTTTCACTGCTTCCATCCATGTTTTTATTCATCTACTTTGGACCATAAGTCATAGTTTTGCCTTTCAGGAATGGCATCCTCCAACAGGTGTATGTTATAACACAGGTGGCCAAGGCTGCCATTCTACTCAGTGCCTGAGAAGCAGGGTTTAAACCACATGGTTTCAACTCTGGTGAAATGACACTTGCCTTTTATATAAGACTAGAACAAACCAATATATAGTCCATTGCTTCTTATTACTAATACATTTAGGATATTTATTTACACTAAAGGCTGTGGTATTCAGTAAACGCAGTGGTTAATATAAAAATGTGCGTATTTCTGTAAAACATGATTATAGAAGTTAGTCTCCAGTATTTTAAATAATTTAACTGTTATATTTGCTATTATGAATCGATTATTTTATTTTTTTGTCCTTGTAATGATTGTGACTGAAACTGTTGTTTAATGAGAGATGTTTTGAAGAGACAAGCAGGAGATTCTGTTACTGAAGGATGTATTGTTGTTTGGTCATTATGGGAGGGGACATTGTCTCACGTCAGATGACGTCACTCCTCCGTCTTGTTGGACGTGGAACTCAGATTCAAATTTCAATATTGAGCATCCGCCATTCAAAAAATTAAAACATAGTTCCTCATTTTTGATATCACTGCGCTAGCATGTGATTCTCCATGAAATAGGCAGAATAACCAACTAGCTAAATTATTACAAACGTTGTGACAGTGATTTAATAGTTTGCAATTGTGAGAAAATAAAAACAAACCAGTGGCTACCTTCTGCACAAATTCTGTGCCAGGACGTAGGTCGCCAGGCAGTGACTTGATCAGCTGTGTAGCTAACTGTTGTCGCTAGCTAGCTAATCAGCTAGCTCTTCCGTCACTGACATAAAAAGCTTGCTTTGCCTGTTTAAATTACCCTGAAGTTGTAGACATGCAGCCCCACAAATAATAGGAACTGGCTGTTATCACAAATCAGTCCATAGATCAGCATGATGCTCCTCGATTGTATCGTTGGGTAAGCTGAGCACAGCAGCAGCTGCTTCATGAAAACTCATAATAATGTAAGCATTAGCACTACTAGCTACAGCAGCTTGCTAGCCAGCTTTTGTTGGAAGATTCAACATCGTGTGCAGCACTAAGTAGGTAGCTGGTTGGTTAGCAGTGTCGTTTCAGTCAAGATGATTTCAGTGACTCACTCAGCTGTTGGACAAATGTATGCTTTTCGTGCCCATAGTCAAACTTCAGAAATACTGCTCATTAAAGTACAATAATCCTTAGCTAAATGTAAAATGGGACGACTTCCTCACCAAAAACACACACTATTGACATACTGTATTTATTATTTGAACATAAATGAATTCAGACAGTTGTGAGGCAGAAATGGGGTTCAGCAGACGATGTCAACAAGGTCATATGTTCAAACGTTATGGCAGCCCATTGTAGCCTGACCACGTCTGATCTATCCCATTACCCTTTGCGAGATACAAGACGGGTCAGTGCAGACGGAATCCACCGCTATCTGATGTAAGACAATGGGAGGGTGGGGTGTTTACTATGTGTAATTCCAAGAATCACTATAAGCAGACACAGGCTGTTTCTCAGCTTTCTGTGGCTGCGTCTGTATTGGCACCCTATTCCATATATAGTGCACTACTTTAGACCAGAGAATGGCACCCTATTCCCTATATAGTGCACTACTTTAGACCAGAGAATGGCACCCTATTCCCTATATAGTGCACTACTTTAGACCAGAGAATGGCACCCTATTCCCTATATAGTGCACTACTTTTGACCAGGGCTCTGGCACCCTATTCCCTATATAGTGCACTACTTTTGACCAGGGCTCTGGCACCCTATTCCCTATATAGTGCACTACTTTTGACCAGGGCTCTGGCACCCTATTCCCTATATAGTGCACTACTGTTGACCAGGGCTCTGGTCATATAGAGAATAGGCACCCCTCTCTGTTGTTTCTGTCAGCTGCCGGCAGCCGCACCAGAACTACTATGACTGGTTTCCCTTTATCATTACTGTACTTTTGACATTTTTCTGTTTATTTGGAGAGAGAGAAAAATTGAAAAAATCTGGAGATGATTTTTTTGTAACTGGATTTACAAAATGCTTAATAAATTATTGTATTTCAAATCAAATAACATTTTATTTGTCACACGCGCCGAATATAACAGGTGTAGACCTTACCGTGAAATGCTTACTCACAAGCCCTTAACCAACAATGCAGTTCAAGAAATAGAGTTAAGAAAATATTTGCTAAATAAACTAAAGTAAAAAATAAAATAAAAAGTAACATAATAAAATAACAATAACGAGGCTATATACAGGGGGTACCGGTACCGAGTCAATGTGCGGGGGTACAGGTTAGTCAAGATAATTTGTACATGTAGGTAGGGGTAAAGTGACTATGCATAGATAATAAACAGCGAGTAGCAGCAGCAAAAGGGGGGGGTCAATGTAAATAGTCCGGGTGGCCATTTGATTCATTGTTCAGCAGTGTTATGACTTGGTGGTAGAAGCTGTTAAGGAGCCTCTTGGACCTAGACTTGGCGCTCAGGTACCGCTTGCCGTGCGGTAGCAGAAAGAACAGTCTATGACTAGGGTGACTGGAGTCTTTGAAAAAATGTTGGGCCTTCCTCTGACACCGGCTGGTATAGAGGTCCTGGATGGCAGGAAGCTTGGCCCCAGTGATGTATTGGGCCGTACGCACTACCCTCTGTAGCGCTTTACGGTCGGATGCCGAGCAGTTGCCATACCAGGTGGTGATGCAACCGGTCAGGATGCTCCTGATGATGCAGCTGTAGAACTTTTTGAGGATCTGGGGACCCATGCCAAATCTTTTCAGTCTCCTGAGGGGGAAAAGGTGTTGTCGTGCCCTCTTCACGACTGTCTTGGTGTGTTTGGACCTTGATAGTTTGTTGGTGATGTGGACACCAAGGAACTTGAAACTCTCAACCTGCTCCACTACAGCCCGTCGATGTTAATGGGGGCGTGTTCGGCCCTCCTTTTCCTGTAGTCCACGATCAGCTACTTTGTCTTGCTCACATTGAGGGAGAGGTTGTTATCCTGGCACCACATGGCCAGGTCTCTGACCTCCATATAGGCTGTCTCATCGTGGTCGGTGATCAGGCCTACCACTGTTGTGTCGTCAGCAAACTTAATGATGGTGTTGGAGTCGTGCTTGGCCACGCAGTCGTGGGTGAACAGGAAGTACAGAAGGGGACTAAGCACGCACCCCTGAGGGGCCCCGGTGTTGAGGATCAGTGTGACAGATGTGTTGTTGCCTACCCTTACCACCTGGGGGCGGCCCGTCAGGAAGTCCAGGATCCAGTTGCAGAGGGAGGTGTTTAGTCCCAGGGTCCTTAGCTTAGTGATGAGCTTTGTGGGCACTATGGTGTTAAATGCTGAGCTGTAGTCAATGAACAGCATTCTCACATCGTTGTTGCTTTTGTCCAGGTGGGAAAGGGAAGTGTGGAGTGCGATTGAGATTGTGTCATCTGTGGATCTGTTGGGGCGGTATACGAATTGGAGTGGGTCTAGGGTTTCCGGGATGATGGTATTGATGTGAGCCATGACCAGCCTTTCAAATCACTTCATGGCTACAGACGTGAGTGCTACGGGCGGTAATCATTAGGCAGGTTACCTTCGCTTCCTTGGGCACAGGGACTATGGTGGTCTACTTGAAACATGTAGGTATTACAGACTCGGTCAGGGAGAGGTTGAAAATGTCAGTGAAGACACTTGCCAGTTGGTCAGCGCATGCTCTGAGTACACGTCCTGGTAATCCGTCTGGCCCTGCGGCCTTGTGAATGTTGACCTGTTTAAAAGTCTTGCTCACATCGGCTACAGAAAGCGTGATCACATAGTCGTCCGGAACAGCTGGTGCTCTCATGCATGCTTCAGTGTTGCTTGCCTCAAAGTGAGCATAAAAGGCATTTAGCTCGTCTGGTAGGCTAGCGTCACTGGGCAGCTCGCGGCTGTGCTTCCCTTTGTAGTCCGTAATAGTTTGCAAGCCCTGCCACATCCAACGAGCGTCAGAGCTGGTGTAGTAGGATTCAATCTTAGTCCTGTATTGACACTTTGCCTGTTTGATGGTTCATCTGAGGGCATAGTGGGATTTCTTATAAGCGTCCGGATTAGTGTCCCGCTCCTTGAAAGCGGCAGATCTAGCCTTTAGCTTGATGCGGATGTTGCTTGTAATCCATGACTTCTGGTTGAGATATGTACGTATGGTCACTGTGTGGACGACGTCATCGATGCACTTATTGATGAAGCCGGTGACTGAGGTGGTGTACTCCTCAATGCCATTGGATGAATCACGGAACATATTCCAGTCTGTACAAAACAGTCCTGTAGCGTAGCATCCGCATCATCTGACCACTTCTGTATTGAGCGAGTCACTGGTACTTCCTGCTTTAGTTTTAGCTTGTAAACAGGAGGATAGAGTTATGGTCAGATTTGCCAAATGGAGGGCGAGGGAGAGCTTTGTATGTGTCTCTGTGTGTGGAGTAAAGGTGGTCTAGAGTTTTTTTTCCTCTGGTTGCACATTTAACATGCTGGTAGAAATGAGGTAGAACGGATTTCAGTTTCCCTGCATTAAAGTCCCCGGCCACTAGGAGCGCCGCTTCTGGATGAGCATTTTCGTTTGCTTATGGCCTTATCCAGCCCGTTGAGTGCGGTCTTAGTGCCAGCATCGGTTTGTGGTGGTAAATAGACGGATACGAATAATATAGATGAAACTCTCTTGGTAGATAGTGGGTCTACAGCTTATCATGAGATACTCTACCTCAGGCGAGCAAAACCTCAAGACTTCCTTAGATATCGTGCACCAGCTGTTGTTTACAAATATACATAGACCGCCACCCCTTGTCTTACCAGAGGCTGCTGTTCTATCCTGCCGATACAGTGCTATTTGACAAATAGCCACACACCCCCACCCCTCGTCTTACCAGACATAGCTTCTCTGTCCTGCCAGCCAGCTCTATATTATCCATGTCGTCGTTTAGCCACGACTCGGTGAAACACAAGATATTACAGTTTTTAATGTCCCGTTGGTAGGATATTCTTGATCTTAGATCATCCTGTTTGTTTTCCAGTGATTGCACGTTGACCAATAGAACGGACGGTGGTGGCGATTTACTCACTCGCCTACGAATCCTCACAAGGCACCCCGACCTTCCCCGACCTTCGCCCCCTGTATCTCCTTCTTTTCTTGACGTGAATGACAGGGATTTGGGCCGGTCTCCGGGAAGCAGTATATATTTCGCGTCAGACTCATAACCTGTTTGGTGTTGTCTGTACGGTGTTGTCTGTACGGTGTTGTCTGTACGGTGTTGTCTGTACGGTGTTGTCTGTTTGGTGTTGTCTGTACGGTGTTGTCTGTACGGTGTTGTCTGTACGGTGTTGTCTGTACGGTGTTGTCTGTACTTCAACACGTAGCTACAGTACTATGACACCAAAGCAGTTTCTGGCCTTTGAAATAACAAAAACTGCTTTGAAACTAATGTAGCTACATCTTATACAAAATCCTTCCTTTTTAGAAAATGTAGATTCTTCAGAAAAATTATAATAAAGAAACTTCGCAGGTACTTAAAATATTCCACAAAAGAACGTCATTCAACTCGTAATTCCAAGTCGGGATTTCGGGCCTCTTTCTAGAGGACCTGAAGATCACTGACGTCATGATTCAACTTTGTTTTTTTCCAAGTTCCCAGTGGTCTTGAAAGCACCATAAATCCAGAGAATGCTAGACTTTGATGACAAAGTTTAATGACAAAATTTAGCCATGAAGGACCGCCGCGCCACCTTCCTTTTCAAGTGAGCACAGCCCAACAAGGTGAGTCCAAAAATGTATTGTATGCTGCTGCATAAATGATGTAATATGCCAGGGAGATATGTATACTGTAGCTAAGAAAGTAATACTAAGTGTATGTTGTGTAGTAAGCTGTTAGTAGCCCATGTGCCTCACCCTAATAATTTGGTCCCTTTCCCCCTCATAACTTAGCCTACTGTTCTGACTTGGTGGTGCACATGTAGCCTATAGCCTTTTAGAGAAATGTAATAATCAAATATTGTAAGAGCTTTCGTTGTCTGCTTATATTCCCCCTTTATTTATCCTACGGTTCTGACTTGGTGTACAGGGAGAACACTGTAAGAACGGCCCATGTTCTGAATTCTGTCGCTGTACATTTCAAAAGTGCTGAACAAATAGTTATATTGACTACGTCCGTCCTAGCTCGCTCATGAATGTCTTAATCTAAATTACGGATTGCCTCTAATCGGCTTGTCGTCCCCTTATGCCATAGTTTGTACAGCTCAATTGTCAGTAGAAACCACATTTGTTTAAGCAAGTCAGCCATATCAGCTATGTCTTTTAAAAAGGCAGTAAATGAGGCTGAATGAACTGTTTCTCTGCCAGACAAGGCCCCGCTGATAGCCAGGTGGAGCAGTGGTAAGGTGTTGGGACTGCTGTTGGGACAGCTTTATGGAGGCCCTAACAGTTTGTGGGCACCGTTTGTCACCGTTATAGTGCAGTTAACATATTGTTTAGTGTTGTGTAGTGGCTTTGCTGGCATGCATCAAAAAATAAAACATGTGTTTGCCCCACCAAGATTTACATGCTAAAATGCAGATATAATGATGTCCAGCTTCTTAGACACTTGTGCTGTATAATTAATCACTGTGGCTATAAATGCTACAAGATCCACCTTCTTCACAATAAGTGTATCCAGGTCACCCGATTGACCTATAACATTTGCAACTGGTTGTGGTGTATCTGCCACCATATCTTCTTCAGGACTGTTGCCTCTTGCCCCTTCAACTCTCTTCACCACCTACACATTGGAGATTTGCTGTACAGCCCTGATCCTTGACACCTCAACCTCTTTCACCCTAACAGGGCACTCAGGTCATTCGGAAATAAGCTCCCCACCACAGTTGCAACATTTTACATTCACAGATTCTTCAATATCGTACTTCTTCCGTCTACAAACATTTGACACGTGACAATATTTACAATTTCCACACTGTAATGGTTTGGACGCAAATGCTCTCACCATACCTCACATATCCAAGCTTCACATGTTCTGGTAGAGTCTCCTCAAACAACATAATAATATCGACAGGCTTTTCTCCTCCCTTCCATTTCCCATGCGGGTCAGGTGATCTGCCCTGACCACTCCTGGGAAGGTACTCATCATCTACTGTATATCCAACGAGGCTCCACCCAGTTCTACAGTGGGGGGGGGAAAGTATTTGATCCCCTGCTGATTTTGTAAGTTTGCCCACTGACAAAGACATGATCAGTCTATAATTTTAATGGTAGGTTTATTTGAACAGTGAGAGACAGAATAACAACAACAAAATCCAGAAAAACGCATTTCAAAAATGTTATAAATTGATTTGCATTGTAATGAGGGAAATAAGTATTTGACCCCCTCTCAATCAGAAAGATTTCTGGCTCCCAGGTGTCTTTTATACAGGTAACGAGCTGAGATTAGGAGCACACTCTTAAAGGGAGTGCTCCTAATCTCAGTTTGTTACCTGTATAAAAGACACCTGTTCACAGAAGCAATCAATCAATCAGATTCCAAACTCTCCACCATGGCCAAGACCAAAGAGCTCTCCAAGGATGTCAGGGACAAGATTGTAGACCTACACAAGGCTGGAATGGGCTACAAGACCATCGCCAAGCAGCTTGGTGAGAAGGTGACAACAGTTCGTACGATTATTCACAAATGGAAGAAACACAAAAGAACTGTCAATCTCCCTCTGCCTGGGGCTCCATGCAAGATCTCACCTCGTGGAGTTGCAATGATCATGAGAACGGTGAGGAATCAGCACAGAACTACACGGGAGGATCTTGTCAATGATCTCAAGGCAGCTGGGACCATAGTCCCCAAGAAAACAATTGGTAACACACTACGCCGTGAAGGACTGAAATCCTGCAGCGCCCGCAAGGTCCCCCTGCTCAAGAAAGCACATATACAGGCCCGTCTGACGTTTGCCAATGAACATCTGAATGATTCAGAGGAGAACTGGGTGAAAGTGTTGTGGTCAGATGAGACCAAAATCGAGCTCTTTGGCTTCAACTTAACTCGCCGTGTTCGGAGGGGGAGGAATGCTGCCTATGACCCCAAGAACACCATCCCCACCGTCAAACATGGAGGTGGAAACATTATGCTTTGGGGGTGTTTTTCTGCTAAGGGGACAGGACAACTTCACCGCATCGAAGGGACAATGGACGGGGCCATGTACCGTCAAATCTTGGGTGAGAACCTCCTTCCCTCAGCCAGGGGGACCTTGCGGACGCTGCAGGATTTCAGTCCTTCACGGCGTAGTGTGTTACCAATTGTTTTCTTGGTGACTATGGTCCCAGCTGCAATCACAAAGTACTAAGTCATGTTTTGCAGAGGGGTCAAATACTTATTTCCCTCATTAAAATGCAAATCAATTTATGAAATTTTTGACATTCTTTTTTCTGGATTTCTCACTGTTCAAATAAACCTACCATTAAAATTATAGACTGATCATGTCTTTGTCAGTGGGCAAACGTACAAAATCAGCAGGGGATCAAATACTTTTTTCCCTCATTGTATATATATGTAATAATATTGTAACTCCTTTGGCAGGCGCCCTGCTCCGAAGATCAATACATGTTACTTCTGACGTGGACACTTTTGCCAGATCCAGTGCACGCTTCTTCTGTTCTTCATCAACACAATTAACCAATACAAGACTGCTTCTAATCGGTGCCCCAGCACATTGACTCTGTACCGGTACCCCCTGTATATAGCCTCCCTACTGTTATTTCCCATTGACTCTGTACCGGTACCCCCTGTATATAGCCTCTCTACTGTTATTTCACATTGACTCTACCGGTACCCCCTGTATATAGCCTCCCTACTGTTATTTCACATTGACTCTGTACCGGTACCCCCTGTATATAGCCTCCCTACTGTTATTTCACATTGACTCTGTACCGGTACCCCCTGTATATAGCCTCCCTACTGTTATTTCCCATTGACTCTGTACCGGTACCCCCTGTATATAGCCTCCCTACTGTTATTTCCCATTGACTCTGTACCGGTACCCCCTGTATATAACCTCCCTACTGTTATTTCCCATTGACTCTGTACCGGTACCCCCTGTATATAGCCTCCCTACTGTTATTTCCCATTGACTCTGTACCGGTACCCCCTGTATATAGCCTCCCTACTGTTATTTCCCATTGACTCTGTACCGGTACCCCCTGTATATAGCCTCCCTACTGTTATTTCCCATTGACTCTGTACCGGTACCCCCCTGTATATAGCCTCTCTACTGTTATTTCCCATTGACTCTGTACCGGTACCCCCTGTATATAGCCTCCCTACTGTTATTTCCCATTGACTCTGTACCGGTACCCCCTGTATATAGCCTCCCTACTGTTATTTCCCATTGACTCTGTACCGGTACCCCCTGTATATAGCCTCCCTACTGTTATTTCCCATTGACTCTGTACCGGTACCCCCTGTATATAGCCTCCCTACTGTTATTTCCCATTGACTCTGTACCGGTACCCCCTGTATATAGCCTCCCTACTGTTATTTTACTGCTGCTCTTTAATTATTTGTTATTTTTAACTTAACACTTTTTTTCTTAAAACTGCATTGTTGGTTAAGGGCTTGTCAGTAAGCATTTCACTGTAATGTCTACACCTGTTGTATTCGGCGCATGTGGCAAATATTTTTTTTTATAGTCACCTTGTGTAACAATGTACACTGGGAGTCAGGAAGCAAGTACAGGGAGTGCATTTAATGATAAATGAAACAAAACAAGAGTCAGGAACAGAATCAATAACCCCTGGGGAAGGAACCAAAGGGAGTGACATATATATAGGGGAGGGAATCAGGAAGGTGATGGAGTCCAGGTGAGTCTGATGAGGCGCTGGTGCCCGTAACGATGGTGACAGGTGTGTGTAATAAAGAGCAGCCTGGTGACCTAGAGACGTTATGGGACCGGTCCTTGTCTTCATTATGGGACCGGTCCTTGTCTTCATTATGGGACCGGTCATTGTCTTCATTATGGGACCGGTCCTTGTCTTCATTATGGGAACGGTCCTTGTCTTCATTATGGGAACGGTCCTTGTCTTCATTATGGGACCGGTCCTTGTCTTCATTATGGGACCGGTCCTTGTCTTCATTATGGGACCGGTCCTTGTCTTCATTATGGGACCGGTCCTACAACTTATACTCATTTGGTTCCATTCTTTGATATCTCTATTTACTCTTTTTTCATTATCACACACTTCACTAGCTGCACTTTCAGATTCAAGCACAGTCGCCATTTCCTCCTCTCAGGCCTGCTGCTTTCCTGATCATTCATTGCAGGTCTAAAACAGTCCCTGGTGAGTTGAGTTTCAGGGTACTAGACAACATTATTCTGACATTATTGTTACTTTAATGATTGTTAAATGCTGATGTTCATTATGTCAGTGTTTGTTTTGTAAGGTATTTGGTTTAGCTGAAGTCTTTGGTTTGTAATGTTTGGATACCTGAATGTAGCCAGCCACGCCTTGTTGTTGTGTTATATATAACACTTGATCCTTGGCATCTAGACAAACCTCTGAAAATGTATTGCCAAAGACTTAGGGCAGGGTTTCCCAAACTCAGTCCTTGGGACCCCAAGGGGTGCATGTTTGGGTTTTTGCCCTAGCACTACACAGCTGATTCAAATAATCAACTAATCATCAAGCTTTGATCATTTGAATCAGCTGTGTAGTGCTAGGGCAAAAAAACTAAACTTGGGACCAAGTTTGGGAAAAGCTGACTTAGGGGGGAACATGTCTGATTACTCTTCCCATTAATGTGCCTAAAATGCACCATCTAAAAACACTCCATTTAGACTGCAGATTGTCAAACATTTCAACTAATTCAATAATACAAGTATGTGGAAACCCTTTCAAATTAGTGGATTTGGCTATTTCTACAACGCCTGTTGCTGACGGGTGTATAAACTCTAGCACAGAGCCATGCAATCTCCATTGGCAGTAGAATGGCCTTACTGAAGAGCTCAGTGACTTTCAACGTGGCACCGTCATAGGATGCCACCTTTCCAACAAGTCAGTTCGTCAAATTTCTGCCCTGCTAGAGCTGCCCCGGTCAACTGTAAGTGCTGTTATTGTGAAGTGGAAACGTCTAGGAGCAACAACGGCTCAGCCGTGAAGTGGTAGGCCACACAAGCTCACAGAACGGGAGTGCTGAAGCACATAGCATGTAAAAATTGTCTGTCCTCGGTTGCAACATTCACTACCGAGTTCCAAACTGCCTCTGGAAGCAACGCCAGCACAATAACTGTTCATCGGGAGCTTCATGAAATGGGTTTCCATGGCCGAGCAGCCACACACAAGCCTAAGATCACCATGCGCAATTCCAAGTGTCGGCTGGATTGGTGTAATGCTCGCTGCCATTGGACTCTGGAGCAGTGGAAACGCATTCTCTGGAGTGATGAATCACGCTTCGCCATCTGGCAGTCCAAAGGACAAATCTGGGTTTGGCGGATGCCAGGAGAACGCTACCTGCCCCAATGCATAGTGCCAACTGTAAAGTTTGGTGGAGGAGGAATTATGGTCTGGGGTTGTTTTTCATGGTTCGGGCTAGGCCCCTTAGTTCCAGTGAAGGGAAATCTTAACACTACAGCATACAATGACATTCTAGACGATTCTGTGCATCCAACTTTGTGGCAACAGTTTGGGGAAGGCCCTTTCCTGTTTCAGCATGACAATGCCCCCGTGCACAAAGCGAGGTCCATACAGAAAGGGTTTGTCGAGATCAGTGTTGAAGAACTTGACTGGCCTGCACTCTGACCTCAACCCCATCGAACATCTTTGGGATGAATTGGAATTACGACTGCGAGCCAGGCCTAATCGCCCAACATCAGTGCCCGACCTCACTAATGCTCTTGTGGCTGAATGGAAGCAAGTCCCCGCAGCAATGTTCCAACATCTATTAGAAAGCCTTCCCAGAAGAGTGGAGGCTGCTATAGCAGCAATGGGGGGACCAACTCCATATTAATGCCTATTAATAACCCCCCCCCCCCCCTCCCCTCCCCTCCCCTCCCCTCCCATCCTCTAGTGTCTATGCTGCAATAGTCTATTGATAATTAACATGGATCTTTACACTTAATACATTCATTCATCCAGGTGATAGAAATGGCTGTCCGATTTTGCTTAATTCACGGGACTGCGCATTAAACCGATTCGCGCGCCCATGTGTGCACGGTCCCAACAAAACATATAGACACGTGACCCAGTGAGCCAATCAGAGTTTAAAACCCTATGCGCGCTCCTGGTCGAAACGAAGGAAACGGGAAGAGGTAAAAGAAGCGCTAACATTTAGCGATCTGTCTGTAAATTAGTAACTCTCAGAACATTAACTAGCTACACAATGTCTGAAGAAAAGCCAAAGGTAAGAAATGTTGTGTGTGATTGAATATTTCGGTGCATTCTGCCTGTCGAGCGTACTGATATGTGGGTGATAACGTTAGATTGCCAGATTCCGGTTTGAGCGGGTAAAAAGAGAAAACAAAAGGTTGTTCGATTTGCGGACATTTGGCCGTGCGACGTTTTGCGTGTAGCTAACCAACTATCTGATAGATGTATGCCTAGATGTAGTGTACTCTTATCTACTGTTTCGTGAGGTGATTGTTTGCAGTGAAACAGCGCCATTGTGACTTTTCTGCGCCCATTGGAATGGGGACCAACGTTGTCTCTTTGCGGCTTTTTGAGCTAACTAACTAGCATGCTAACGTTAGCCTAACCCCCCCCCCATGGCCGGCCAGTTAGCTAGCTATCTAGGTTAGCATGGCTCTTGTTGCTAGAGGTAGCTAGCTAAGCTATTGCTGCTAGCTAAAAAGCTAAACACAAACAAATGTTTGACACCAAGCAAGGACATTATTCTTCGCCAGACCGTGTGAACTCCTCACCCTACCAGTACTGTTATGCTCCTCTATTGGGAAATAGTTGTGTCATTGTGAGATGCAGGGCAACCTTACAAAAAATAAACTTGGTCCCAATGGGACTCAGCTAAAATGAAGGTACAATAAAATACAACCGTTAGCAGTGTGCACCGCTAGGTAGCTAACGGAGCTATATTACAGATGGATTGCTGTTGCCATAAAACTAGCTAGCTAATATCTTCATGTTACAATGCGTGTTGAGATGCTTTAATGTTAGCCAAAAAGTTTGCTCTGTCTAATGCATAACATTAGCTATATTAGACTGTAGTGATATAAACAATATAGATATTGTCTCTGAAATACACCCTTTCCCCACTGTTTCAGGAAGGAGTGAAGACTGAAAACGACCACATCAACCTAAAGGTTGCAGGTCAAGATGGGTCAGTCGTCCAGTTCAAAATCAAAAGGCACACTCCGCTCAGCAAGCTGATGAAAGCGTACTGCGAAAGACAGGTTTGGCTTTCCTTAAAGTTTACATTCATCTGACTACTCTTCTGCTGAGGCTGATTGGACAACCTTACAGGGCAACTCCTGACCACAGTAACTTGCTAGATGAGTAGATATAACCTCTCCCCTTTATTTCAGGGTTTGTCAATTAGACAGATACGGTTTAGGTTTGACGGACAGCCAATCAACGAAACGGACACACCTGCACAGGTAGGTGACACTTTCGTTATAGTCCTCTATAATGCAAAGATTCAAACAAACTGATATCATGCACAGACGGAGTTACATGTAGACATATTTTGTGACTTACTGACAATTCTATGTATTTGTGTTGGCAGCTTGAGATGGAAGACGAGGACACTATTGATGTATTTCAACAACAGACCGGAGGAGGCTCCTCCTTCTCGGAGGCTTCTCTTAAAAGTGTATGGACCCCTCTCTGAGGCTCCTCCCTCTCTGAGGACAGAAACACACTTGAATAGCAGCAATGTTTTTTTATTTTATTAAATAATTGTTCAGCTTTATTTTATTTTGGGATCTATCCGCTCGTAGCCATGGTCTTATCTTTGTCATGATCACAAGCTGGATTTCATGCCACCTATCCACAAATGTCTTGTTTAAATTCATACTGAGGATGGACTAGATAAACTGCTTGGAGTCATGTTTTGGAGAATATGTATTTGTTTCACACACGGGACAATGGTGATGTGGGGGGGTTCAACTCATTCAGGGTTTGTCCCAAATGGAACCCTATTCCCTTTATAGTGCACTACTTTAAACAACGTGTATATGGTCAATAGGGGGCCGTTTGGGACGCGCCCTCAATCTACCATAGGTTGAGGGACTTATAGTGTTGAACAGGTCTCATAATATGCAACATGCTATAGTTTTTTTTTTTTTTTTTTTGTCTACTGTTTTTAAGTACATCTTGCAAAATATATACAGTCCAAGTGATCAATTTAAAACCTGTTCAAGGAATATTGGTGAATGGGCCCTTCCTCTAGTGCCGTTTAGATTGAATTGCTATCTCTGTCTGGACCAAAATGCTAACTGAAGTGTCGTGAACAGAAATGTCTTGGTGATATGATAGATTAGGGGTTGCAGGTCTATTTTTAACAACACTTGAAAGGGTGCATCATACCTTTCACACGTCTCTGTTTGGTTTCGACCCCCTTCCACACAGATTTAAGGGGAGTAGTTGAGCTGTACTTTGGATTTCTCCTGCTTTTAACCCATCCCACTGCATCACTGATATTTTATGACAAAATAAAAGGGAATCCACCCTGACTTCAACAACCCTTGACTTTCTTTTGTTTAGCCTTTAGCTATAACCAAGACTTCATGAACTGATCTTCCCACCTGCCTTCAGACTATTGTGTGGACTGGGGCCTTGAATAGGGAACACAGGTCCACTGATCCGCTGTTTCTCTAATGATTTGTATATTCTTTTACTACTGTATCCAATAAATATAGTTTGGTACTCAGCTTCCTTGTTTGCATGCTGTGTGAGGAGTGCTGAAAGACTTGCTGTCTTCCCACATTAGGATATCTCACACCACACATCTTACCAAATATTGTCCCACCTGGAGTATGGAGTGGGCGTTTTCCAAAGCAAGCAGCTAATTGGTCAGATATTACTGCTTCGCCTAACCCTCTGCAAGCGCAGACTCTGAGACTATATGAGGTAGATAGTTGAACAACTCGAGATGAAAGTGTAATATGTTGAACAACTCGACCTACAGCCGATACAGCCGAATAAAATGACGATATCTCGTAGCCATAAAATGAAGAGTTATACACATTTTCAACAAGTGTGTGCAGTCAAACGCTACACTGTTGCAATGCACGAATTGAAAACCTGCCTAGAAATGGCGGTAAGTCGTAGCCATAAATTAAAGGTACCCTAGCAATTGTTACTGTCAAATCACATTTTATTTGTCACATGCGCCAAAGGATCTGGGGACCCATGCCAAATCTTTTCAGTCTCCTGAGGGGGAAAAGGCTTTGTCGTGCCCTCTTCACGACTGTCTTGGTGTGTTTGGACCATGATAGTTTATTGGTGATGTGGACACCAAGGAACTTGAAACTCTCAACCTGTTCCACTACAGACATTTACATTTACGTCATTTAGCAGACACTCTTATCCAGAGCGACTTACAAATTGGTGCATTCACCTTATAGCCAGTGGGATAACCACTTTCCAATGTTTTTTTTGTTTTTTTTGGGGGGGGGGGGGGGGGGGGTAGAAGGATTACTTTATCCTATCCCAGGTATTCCTTAAAGAGGTGGGGTTTCAAATGTCCAAGTCAATGAGAATGGGGGTGTATTCGGCCCTCCTTTTCCTGTAGTCCACGATCAGCTCATTTGTCTTGCTCACATTGAGGGAGAGGTTGTTGTCTTGGCACCACATGGCCAGGTCTCTGACCTCCTCCCTATAGGCTGTCTCATCGTGGTCGGTGATCAGGCCTACCACTGTTGTGTCGTCGGCAAACTTAATGATGGTGTTGGAGTCGTGCCTGGCCACGCAGTCGTGGGTGAACAGGAAGTACAGAAGGGGACTAAGCACGCACCCCTGAGGGGCCCCCGTGTTGAGGATCAGTGTGGCGGATGTGTTGTTGCCTACCCTTACCACCTGGGGGCGGCCCGTCAGGAAGTCCAGGATCCAGTTGCAGAGGGAGGTGTTTAGTCCCAGGGTCCTTAGCTTAGTGATGAGCTTTGTGGGCACTATGGTGTTGAACGCTGAGCTGTAGTCAATGAATAGCATTCTCACATAGGTGTTCCTTTTGTCCAGGTGGGAAAGGGCAGTGTGGAGTGCGATTGAGATTGCATCATCTGTGGATCTGTTGGGGTGGTATGCAAATTGGAGTGGGTCTAGGGCACTTTCTTGGGCACAGGGACTATGGGGGTCTATTTGAAACATGTAGGTATCCATAGAAACTCATTCACTCCCATGGAGAGAAGCTATGTGCAGTTCAAACATCTTTTCAGTGAACTTAGCTATGCTACTGAATCACTTCTCTAAGTCATATGTTTCAATCATCACTGCACAATGAAACATGTATGCAAATTAGAACATTTGGTCAACTGAAAAAGAGGCATTCTGTGACAATTACATCACACATGTCCCTGAATATAATGACAAAATATATACGACCCATAGACTCCTGCCTCTATTAGGGAAGTGGGTGAGAGGAGAGAGATGTGAGGGATAGCATACCCTGTCTGTATGTGAGGGATAGCATACCCTGTCTGTATGTGAGGGATAGCATACCCTGTATGTGAGGGATAGCATACCCCGTCTGTATGTGAGGGATAGCATACCCTGTCTGTATGTGAGGGATAGCATACCCTGTCTATATGTGAGGGATAGCATACCCTGTCTGTATGTGAGGGATAGCATACCCTGTCTATATGTGAGGGATAGCATACCCTGTCTATATGTGAGGGATAGCATACCCTGTCTATATGTGAGGGATAGCATACCCTGTCTCTATGTGAGGGATAGCATACCCTGTCTGTATGTGAGGGATAGCATACCCTGTCTGTATGTGTCCGTTGTGAGCTCACCTTCAGCCTGCTGACATCATGTGTGTTTGTATGTTAATCCATCAGCGTATTGAGTGAATATAGTAATTCACTTGAAGACAGCCTAATTAAAGGCGTCCGCATGCTTCCCAGCCGAAACAGTTCAGAAGAGTTCATGCATATATTATGACGACATTTTGTGACGTTTTTGTTCGTTTTGGACTTCGGTAAGGGTTTTTTCGGCTGTTCGGGCACACAACATTTTTTCTCCACAGCATGATGCTGTCACCACCATGCTTCAACGTAGGGATGGTGCCAGGTTTCCTCCAGACGTGACGCTTGGCATTCAGGCCAAAGAGTTCAATCTTGGTTTCATCAGACCAGAGAATCTTGTTTCTCATGGTCTGAGAGTCTTTAGGTGCCTTTTGGCAAACTCCAAGTGGGCTGTCATGTGCCTTTTACTGAGGAGTGGCTTCCGTCTGGTCACTCTACCATAAAGGCCTGATTGGTGGAGTGCTGCAGAGATGGTTGTCCCTCTGGAAGGTTCTCCCATCTCCACAGAGGAACTCTGGAGCTCTGTCAGAGTGACCATCGGGTTCATGGTCACCTCCCTGACCAAGGCCCTTCTCCCCCGATTGTTCAGTTTGGCCGGGTGGTCAACTCTAGGAAGAGTCTTGGTGGTTCCAAACTTCTTTCATTTAAGAATGATGGAGGCCACTATGTTCTTGGGGACCTTCAATGCTGCAGACATTTTTTGTTTCCCTTCCCCAGATCTGTGCCTCGACACAATCCTGTCTCGAAGCTCTAAGGACAATTCCTTCGACCTCATGGCTTGGTTTTTGCTCTGACGTGCACTGTCAACAGTTTTTTATTTTTAATACATTTGCTAAAATGTATAAAAAATTATTTTCTCTTTGTCATTATGGGGTATTGTGTGTAGATTGATGAGGAAAAACATTTAGTTAATACATTTTAGAATAAGGCTGTAACCTAACAAAATGTGGAAAAAAACAACGGGTCTGAAAACTTTCCGAATGCACTGTACATCGACTGTGAGGAATTTTTGCCAACTCTTTTTTACAGTACTGATTCTACTGTGTCATGTTCAAGGGCTTTCTTGAATGCACGGACCGCTTCAAGTCCCTCCACAGCATTTCGACAGGATTGAGATCTGGGCTTTGATTCTGACATTCCATAACCCTCCATTTCTTATTTTTGAGCCATTCTGCTGTAGCTTTGTTTGTGTGTTTTGGATCATTGTGCTGTTGCAAGATCCATGTTCGGTTCAGCTTCAGCTTTTTGACCGATGGCCTCACATTCTCCACGAGAATTTTCTGGTACAATATATAATTCATGGTTGACTCAATGATGGCAAGTTGGCCAGGCCCTGAGGCAGTAAAGCAGTCCCAAACCATAATGCCACCGCCTCCATGCTTTACGGTTGGTATGAGGTTATTCTGATCAAAGGCAGTGTTTCGTTTTCGCCAAACATTACGTCTGGCATTGAGGCGAACCAACAACTCCACATTTGACTCATCTGTCCAGAGCACATTGTTCCAGTAGTTTTGGTCTTTACCCAGGTGTTGTCTGGCAAACGTCAGTCATGTCTTGATATTCTTTTTTGAGAGCAGAGGCTTCTTCCTTCCTGACCTCCCATGTAGGCCTAGTTTGTGCAGTCTCTTTCTGACAGTTGACTCATGCACTTCGACATTGATTGGCAAGAGATCAAGAGATCCCTGGGCTTCATAGAGATCCCTGGGCTTCATAGAGATCCATGGGCTTCATAGAGATCCCTGGGCTTCATAGAGATCCCTGGGCTTCATAGAGATCCCTGGGCTTCATAGAGATCCCTGGGCTTCATAGAGATCCCTGGGCTTCATAGAGACCTTCTATGAGCATCTTTCGGTCGGCTCTTGGGCTTGTTCCAGCTCCTTTCAGGAAGTCCAGATACCAGTTCTATCAGTCATATTAGTGACCTGGTTTTTAGGTTTCTTTAGTACTGCCCAATCAGCATGTTCACATTTAACAGTGAAATCGCACTTATAGTTGAAGTCGGAAGTTTACATAAACTTAGGTTGGAGTCATTAAAACTTGTTATTCAACCACTCCACACATTTCTTGTTAACAAACTATAGTTTTGGCAAGTCGGTTAGGACATCTACTTTGTGCACGACATAAGTAATTCTTCCAACAATTGTTTACAGACAGATTATTTCACTCATAATTCACAGTATCACAATTCCAGTGGGTCAGAAGTTTACATACACTAAGTTGACTGTACCGTTAAACAGCTTGGAAAATTCCAGAAAATGATGTCATGGCTTTAGAAGCTTCTGATAGGCTAATTGACATAATTTGAGTCAATTGGAGGTGTACCTGTGGATGTATTTCAAGGCCTACCTTCAAACTCAGTGCCTCTTTGCTTGACATCATGGGAAAATCGAAAGAAAGACCTCAGAAATTTTTTTGTAGACCTCCACAAGTCTGGTTCATCCTTGGGAGCAATTTCCAAACGCCTGAAGGCTGTCATACCGCTCAGGAAGGAGACGCGTGCAAATCAATCCCAGAACAACAGCAAAGGACCTTGTGAAGATGCTGGAGGAAACCGGTACAAAAATATCTATATCCACAGTAAAACGAGTCCTATATCGATATAACCTGAAAGGCCGCTCAGCAAGGAAGAAGCCACTGCTCCAAAACCGCCATTAAAAAAAGCCAGACTACGGTTTGCAACTGCACATGGGGACAAAGATCGTACTTTTTGGAGAAATATCCTCTGGTCTGATAAAACAAAAATATAACTGTTTGGCCATAATGACCATCGTTATGTTTGCAGGAAAAAGGGGAATGCTTGCAAGCCGAAGAACACCATCCCAATCATGGAGCACGGGGGTGGCAGTATCATGCTGTGGGGGTGCTTTGCTGCAGGAGGGACTGGTGCACTTCATAAAATAGATGGCATCATGAGGAAGGAAAATTATGTGGATATATTGAAGCAACATCTCAAGACATCAGTCAGGAAGTTAAAGCTTGGTCGCAAATGGGTCTTCCAAATGGACAATGACCCCAAGCATACTTCCAAAGTTGTAGCAAAATGGCTTAAGGACAACAAAGTCAAGGTATTTGTCACGGCCGTCTACGGAAGGAGTGGACCAAAGCGCAGCGTTTGTAGCGAACATGACTTTATTAACGTTAAAGTACACGAACGAGGAAAACAATAAACAATGACGGATAGTGAAGTCCTCAGTACACAGACTGAAACATGGAACAAAAACCCACACCCACAAGGTGAACACACACAGTATAAATATGGCTCCCAATCAGAGATAACGAGCCGACAGCTGACACTCGTTACCTCCGATTGGGAGTCATTGACCAAACCAAGACAACACAACCAAAGACAACCAACCAAAACACAACAAAACGAACACACCCTGGCCGGAGCCGGACTGACGACACGCGCCCCTGGCTTGGTGCGTGGAACAGGAACGGACCGGACCGGGCTGACGATACACACCCCTGGCTTGGTGCGTGGAGCAGGAATGGACCGGAATGGGCTGGCGACGCGCACCACCGACCTGGTGCGGAGAGCAGGAACGAGCCGGACAGGGCTGACGAGACGCACCACAGACTTGGTGCGGGGAGCAGGAACAGGCCGGACCGGGCTGGCGACGCGCACCACAGGTTTGGTGCGGGGAGAAGGAACAGGCCGGGCCGGGCTGGCGACGCGCACCACAGACTTGGTGCGGAGAGCAGGAACGAGCCGGACAGGGCTGACGAGACGCACCACAGACTTGGTGCGGGGAGCAGGAACAGGCCGGACCGGGCTGGGGACACACACCACTGGCCCTACGCAGGGATCAGGAACAGGCCGGACCGGACTGGTAACACACCCCAGTACCTCTCGCCGTGCCTCCACACTTTCCCTCTCCTCTGTGACCAGTGGCCCCCTTAACCTGGCGGCCTCCTCTTCACACCCGCTGGACCGCTCCATCGCGGCCTCCTGCTGCCCCGTCGTCCACGTCGTGAGCCCCCCCCTAAAAATTTTCTGGGGTTCTCTCCTCCCCGTGGACCAGGCCTCCCTAGCTCTCGCCAGACTCTCGATCCATTGCTTCATAGACCAGCCTCTCTCCTCTTCACTTAGCGTGGCCCAGCCGAAACTCCTACTCCCCTGATCCCAGGTCCTTCCTCTCATGTCCAGTCTCCTTGCTCCTGGACACGCTGCTTGGTCCTTTTTTGGTGGGTTTTTCTGTCACGGCCGTCTACGGAAGGAGTGGACCAAAGCGCAGCGTTTGTAGCGAACATGACTTTATTAACGTTAAAGTACACGAACGAGGAAAACAATAAACAATGACGGATAGTGAAGTCCTCAGTACACAGACTGAAACATGGAACAAAAACCCACACCCACAAGGTGAACACACACAGTATAAATATGGCTCCCAATCAGAGATAACGAGCCGACAGCTGACACTCGTTACCTCTGATTGGGAGTCATTGACCAAACCAAGACAACACAACCAAAGACAACCAACCAAAACACAACAAAACGAACACACCCTGGCTCAACATACAAAGTCCCGGAGCCAGAGCGTGACAGGATTGGAGTGGCCATCACAAAGCCCTGACCTCAATCCTATAGAACATTTGTGGGCAGAACTGAAAAAGCGTGTGCGAGCAAGGAGGCCTACAAACCTGACTCAGTTACACCAGCTCTGTCAGGAGGAATGGTCCAAAATTCACCCAACTTATTGTGGGAAGCTTGTGGAAGGCTACCCAAAACATTTGACCCAAGTTAAACAATTTAAAGGCAATGCTACCAAATACTAATTGAGTGTATGTAAACTTCTGACCCACTGGGAATGTGACGAAATAAATAAAAGCTGAAATAAATCATTCTCTCTACTATTATTCTGACATTTCACATTCTTAAAATAAAGTGGTGATCCTAACTGAGCTAAGACAGGGAATTCTTACTAGGATTAAATGTCAGGAATTGTGAAAAACTGAGTTTAAATGTATTTGGCTAAGGTGTATGTAAACTTCCGACTTCAACTGTAATAGTTCCTATCTAAGAGGTCAGAGGTTAGACACAAAGCCTAGTCGCCTAGCGACTACCAGCAGTTTCGGAGCGGTTGAATGAGGGCAGAAAAAACTACTACGGTCAACGCTTCCCAAATTCTCAGAGCGGAATTTACTTGTTTTATTGTTCTGGAAAATGACTGTAGCCTGGTGCCAGGCAGTGTACCCAGAATCAGATTGATATCTACTAAACCCAGAGTGATAATCAGTGGTTATAGATTGAGCATCAAATGGATTCGGGATCAGGGGTGTACCATGTGACAGACTCATTGCAGGGGCCTTTTCTCGTCTCATGTGGTCCTGGGCTTCTGGTCCCCCCAGCTGGGGCAGAGAAGACAGGGAGAGGTTACCCAGTACACCTGGTCCCCCCAGCTGGGGCGTAGAAGACAGGGAGAGGTTACCCAGTACACCTGGTCCCCCCAGCTGGGGCGTAGAAGACAGGGAGAGGTTACCCAGTACACCTGGTCCCCCCAGCTGGGGCGTAGAAGACAGGAAGAGGTTACCCAGTACACCTGGTCCCCTCAGCTGGGGCGTAGAAGACAGGGAGAGGTTACCCAGTACACCTGGTCCCCCCAGCTGGGGCGGAGAAGACAGGGAGAGGTTACCCAGTACACCTGGTCCCCCCAGCTGGGGCGTAGAAGACAGGAAGAGGTTACCCAGTACACCTGGTCCCCCCCCAGCTGGGGCGGAGACAACAGGGAGAGGTTACCCAGGACACCTGCTTCCGGCCCGTTGTCTGCTAAGGAGTCCCAGAGCTACTGAGAGTCCAAGGACCCTACTTGGCTGTAGGAGCAACATCTTCTTCCAGTTCAGCTCCTTCATCCGAGGCACTTAACTGCAGTTTGGGTGACCTGGACGATCTGGAACTGCCCTTTCCACTGGGGTTTCCATAGTTATTTCCCTCGAGTGTGTCGTCTCACCATTACCCAGTCCCCTGGCTGGAGTTCGTGGCTGTGGAGACTTGTGAGTGAACAGCTCGGATGCAGTCAGTTAAGGCTACACAATACTTTAGCACAGTATCATCTAACCAATGCAGGTCCGGGATAGCACATGGAGGAGATGCTGGTGTTCTCGTAGAGAACCTTGTGCGGGCTAAGTCCAGTTTTCCTAGCCGGGGTAGAACGCATCGTGCTATAGGGAGAGTGTCTACCTAGGTCAGTCCATATTTTGTCTAGTTTATTTTTCAGGACTGCAGTGAATTTCATAAAAACCTAAATAGTCAAAAATTTAAAAAAGTATGCTTTTTAGATAAAACTATAATAAATATATTCACGTCACCAAATAATTGAATTAAACACACTATTTTGCAATGAAGGTCTACAGTAGCCTCAACAGCACTCTGTAGGGTAGCACCATGGTGTAGCCGGAGGACAGCTAGCTTCTGTCCTCCTCTGGGTACATTTTTTATTTTTTATTTATTTTTATTTAACCAGGTAAGCCAGTTGAGAACAAGTTCTCATTTACTGTGACCTGGCCAAGATAAAGCAAAGCAGTGCGATTAAAAACAACAACACAGAGTTACATATGGGGTAAAAAAAACATAAAGTCAAAAATACAACAGAAAATATATATACAGTGTGTGCAAATGTATTAAATTATGGAGGTAAGGCAATAAATAGGCCATAGTGCAAAATAATTGCAATTTAGTATTAACACTGGAGTGATAGATGTGCAGAAGATGATGTGCAAATAGAGATACTGGGGTGCAAATGAGCAAAAATAAATAACAATATAGGGATGAGGTAGTTGGGTGGGCTAATTACAGATGGTTCTCACCCCCTTCCATAGATGTACACAGTAACTATGACAACTGATAAATAAAACATGAAACAAAACAAGAGTCAGGAACAGAGTAACAGAATCAATAACCCCTGGGGAAGGAACCAAAGGGAGTGACATATATAGGGGAGGGAATCAGGAAGGGGATGGAGTCCAGGTGAGTCTGATGAGGCGCTGGTGCGCGTAACGATGGTGACAGGTGTGTGTAATAAAGAGCAGCCTGGTGACCTAGAGACCAGAGGGGGAGCATACGTGACATGAACAAATTAATTTATTCAGAGAAAGAGAGAGATTATTTCTCTCAAATGTTGTGCACAAATCTGTTAGTGAACATTTCTCCTTTCCCAAGATAATCCATCCACCTGACAGGTGTGGCATATCAAGAAGCTGATTAAACAGCATGATCATTACACGGGTGCACCTTTTGCTGGGGACAATAAAAGGCCACTCTAAAATTTGCAGTTTTGTCATACAACACAATGCCACAGATGTCTGAAGTTTCGAGGGAGCATGCAATTGGCATGCTGACTGCAGGAATGTCCCCAGGGCTGTTGCCAGATAATTAAATGTTAATTTCTCTACCATAAGCCGCATGTTGTTTTTATAACACATGGTACCTTTAATAATATTTAGATCAACTAGGTCCTGGATGAGAGCAGGCCTGGATACGGCCCAGTACATCACTGGGGCCAAGCTTCCTGCCATCCAGGAAAAAAAGAGGACTGAGCACGCCCCCATTCTCATCGCAGGGCTGTAGTGGAACAGGTTGAGAGCTTCAAGTTCCTTGTTGTCCACATCACCAACAAACTATCATGGTCCAAACACACCAAGACAGTCGTGAAGAGGGCACGACAAAGCCTATTCCCCCTCAGGAGACTGAAAAGATTTTGCATGGGTCCTCAGATCCTCAAAAAATGATACAGCTGCACCATTGAGAGCATCCTGACTGGTTCACCGCCTGGTATGGCAACTGCTTGGCCTCCGACCGCAAGGCACTACATAGGGTAGTGCGTACGGCCCAGTACATCACTGGGGCCAAGTTTCCTGCCATCCAGGACCTCTATACCAGACGGTGTCAGAGGAAGGCCCTCAAAATTGTCAAAGACTCCAGCCACCCTAGTCATAGACTGTTCTCTCTGCTACCGCACGGCAAGTGGTACCGGAGTGCCAAGTCTAGGTCCAAAAGGCTTCTCAACAGCTTCTACCCCCAAGCCATAAGACTCCTGAACAGTTAATCATGGTGTCACGCCCTGGCTCTGGGACTCTTATATGTTGAGCCAGGGTGTGTAGATTCTATGTTTTGTGTTCTTTGTTTCAGTTTCTAGTTCATGTGTATCTATGTTGGCCGGGGTGGTTCTCATTCAGAGGCAACGAGAATCAGCTGTTGCTTGTTGTCTCTGATTGGGAACCATACTTAGGCAGCCTGTTTGGCACAGTGTATTGTGGGATCTTGTTCCGTGTTGGTTTGTGTTTGTTACCTAGGACTTCACGTATCGTTTTGTTGTTTTTTGTTCATGTGGTGAATATATAATAAAGTATGTTCGCATTCCACGCTGCGCATTGGTCCAATCCTTTTGACGATCGTGACACATGGCTACCCGGACTATTTGCACTGCCCCCCCACCCCATCTTTTTACGCTGCTGCTACTCTGTGTATTATTTATGCATAGTCACTTTAACTCTACCCACATGTACATATTACCTCAACTACCTCAACTAGCCGGTGCCCCCGCACATTGACTCTGCACCGGTACCCCCCTGTATATATAGCCTCCCTACTGTCACTTTATTTTACTTCTGCTCTTTTTTTCTCAACACTTTTTTGTTGTTGTTGTTTTATTTAACTTTTTTATGAAAAAATTAATGCATTGTTGGTTAAGGGCTGTAAGTAAGCATTTCACGGTAACGTCTACACCTGTTGTATTCCGCGCATGTGGCAAATAAGATTTGATTTGATTTGATTTGAAAGCGGCAGCTCTACCCTTTAGCTCAGTGCGGATGTTGCCTGTAATCCATGGCTTCTGGTTGGGGTATGTACGTACGGTCACTGTGGGGACGACGTCATCGATGCACTTATTGATGAAGCCAGTGACTTATGTGGTGCACTCCTCAATGCCTTCGGAAGAATCCCTGAACATATTCTAGTCTGTGCTAGCAAAACAGTCCTGTAGCTTAGCATCTGCTTCATCTGACCACTTCTTTATTTAGCGAGTCACTGGTGCTTCCTGATTTAGTTTTTGCTTGTAAGCAGGAATCAGGAGGATAGAGTTATGGTCAGATTTGCCAAATGGAGGGCGAGGGAGAGCTTTGTATGCGTCTCTGTGTGTGGAGTAAAGGTGGTCTAGAGTTTTTTTTCCTCTGGTTGCACATTTAACATGCTGTTAGAAATGAGGTAGAACGGATTTAAGTTTCCCTGCATTAAAGTCCCCGGCCACTAGGAGCGCCGCCTCTGGATGAGCATTTTCCTGTCTGCTTATGGCCGTAAACAGTTCATTGAGGGCGGTCTTAGTGCCTGCATCGGTTTGTGGTGGTAAATAGACAGCTATGAATAATATAGATGAGAACTATCTTGGTAGATAGTGGGTCTACAGCTTATCATGAGATACTCTACCTCAGGCGAGCAAAACCTCAAGACTTCCTTAGTATTTGATTTTGTGCACCAGCTGTTGTTTACAAATATACATAGACCGCCACCCCTTGTCTTACCAGAGGCTGCTGTTCTATCCTGCCGGTACAGTGCTGTTCTATCCTGCCGATACAGCGCTGTTCTATCCTGCCGATACAGCGCTGTTCTATCCTGCCGATAAAGTGCTGTTCTATCCTGCCGGTACAGTGCTGTTCTATCCTGCCGGTACAGCGCTGTTCTATCCTGCCGATACAGCGCTGTTCTATCCTGCCGATACAGTGCTGTTCTATCCTGCCGATACAGCGCTGTTCTATCCTGCCGATACAGCGCTGTTCTATCCTGCCGGTACAGCGCTGTTCTATCCTGCCGGTACAGCGCTGTTCTATCCTGCCGGTACAGTGCTGTTCTATCCTGCCGATACAGTGTATAACCCGCCAAGGTGAGTAATCGCTGTTCTGATGTCCAGAAGCTCTTTACGGTCATAAGAGACAGTAGCAGCATCATTATGTTACAAACAATGCGAAAAAACAAACAAAATAGCACGGTTGGTTAAGAGTCCATAAAATGGCAGACATCCTCATTTTATGTCAGAGGTCAAGTTTAATGACAACACCGTTCAATCAAGAGCGTCTAACCTATAGCAGTTCGCTTTTGACACACCCACTCCTTTTGACACACCCACTCCTTTTGACACACCCACTCCTTTCGACACACCCACTCCTTTCAACACGCCCACTGCTTTCGACACACCCCACTACTCCGAGACCAGTTTGGGACGCAGCTACCTATACTTGGTGGGGAGCGGAACCCTTACAAAAAAAGATTGCAGTTTTGAAACTGCAGTAAAAGTGCAGTAACTGCAGTCGACTGTGGTATTTTTGACGCAGTAATTGCAGAATAACTGCAGTGTACTGCAGTTGAACTGCACTTATACTGCAACATTACTGCAGTAAATTAAACAGTGTTATTTTGGACGCAGTATTTGCCTCATATTGCAGTTATACTGCACTTTAACTGCAATCTTTTTTCGGAAGGGAAATTCCAACCGGATGCTTCAGATTTGTACATTCTGAGAAATATCTGGCTCCTGTGGTAGAAGCAAAAACAGTCAACTCTGTGGTACCTGCTGGACCCGCTCACCATCCACAAAGCTAGAGGAGACTACTCATCCGGCCACAGCTAGAGGAGACTACTCCTCCGGCCACAGCTAGTGGAGACTACTCCTCCTGCCACAGCTAGAGGAGACTACTCCTCCTGCCACAGCTAGAGGAGACTACTCCTCCGGCCACAGCTAGAAGAGACTACTCCTCCGGCCACAGCTAGAGGAGACTACTCCTCCGGCCACAGCTAGAGGAGACTACTCCTCCGGCCACAGCTAGAGGAGACTACTCCTCCGGCCACAGCTAGAGGAGACTACTCCTCCGGCCACAGCTAGAGGAGACTACTCCTCCTGCCACAGCTAGAGGAGACTACTCCTCCGGCCACAGCTAGAAGAGACTACTCCTCCGGCCACAGCTAGAGGAGACTACTCCTCCGGCCACAGCTAGAGGAGACTACTCCTCCGGCCACAGCTAGAGGAGACTACTCCTCCGGCCACAGCTAGAGGAGACTACTCCTCCGGCCACAGCTAGAGGAGACTACTCCTCCTGCCACAGCTAGAGGAGACTACTCCTCCGGCCACAGCTAGAGGAGACTACTCCTCCGGCCACAGCTAGAGGAGACTACTCCTCCGGCCACAGCTAGAGGAGACTACTCCTCCGGCCACAGCTAGAGGAGACTACTCCTCCGGCCACAGCTAGAGGAGACTACTCCTTCGGCCAAAGCTAGAGGAGACTACTCCTCCGGCCACAGCTAGAGGAGACTACTCCTCCGGCCACACGGTGGTGCTGTCTGCTTATGAAGTTAGTTATTTCTGCATGGTTCCTCTGTTTTTATGTCAGAGGTAAAGTTTACAGGTTTGAATCGTGTTGTGAGGAAGTGTTTAGGATCATCAAAATGAATGTAATAAATATGGGATAGGTTTCATTACTTTTTTTGAAGGCTACAGAAAGCGTTTGTTTACATTCACAGTATGTTTCGAAGGATCTGCTTTTGAAGGTAGGAAAGCTGTCTACTTGCTATCTTGATTGCTAGCTAACTAGTTTAGAGTATGATTCATCTCACTGTAAGCTAGCTTTAGCTAGCTAGCCAACTAACGTTAACGTTGCTTGTTACTTGGCAAGCTGATTATGAGGAGCTCATCTCTCCAATGCCAAAACTACCTTGCTATGTTACTAGCTACTGATCTTCTTATGTGGGTCAAGGTTGAGCTTTTAAAGCTAGCTAGCTATCACTTGTATATTCGCTACTAACCAACTCTGGGTCTATGGGGCTCTGCCTGATTCAATGTTTCCCCTTTTATCATTGTGGTTGTGCTTACGAATTCGTTTTCTGCTGAACTGATATCTGTAACATGAATTTATCCATAACATTACGAATTGCAGAATACTGGAGGCTCACAATGGATCAGAGTTTTACTCACTGTCAACCTGACCTGACCCACTTCAAATCAAATTAGGGCTGGACGATATGGCCAAAATATAATATCACGTTTGTTTTTTAATTAGACGGTTTGACAGTATTTTATGTTTTTGAATAATAAAAGTAAATCATTTTCTATATGAGTAGTGCGTGACTCTAGGGTGGCAACACAGACTAACTGGACATTCTATATGAGTAGTGCGTGACTCTAGGGTGGCAACACAGACTAACTGGACATTCTATATGAGTAGTATGTGACTCTAGGGCGGCAACACAGACTAACTGGACATTCTATATGAGTAGTGCGTGACTCTAGGGTGGCAACACAGACTAACTGGACATTCTATATGAGTAGTATGTGACTCTAGGGCGGCAACACAGACTAACTGGACATTCTATATGAGTAGTGCGTGACTCTAGGGTGGCAACACAGACTAACTGGACATTCTATATGAGTAGTGGGTGACTCTAGGGTGGCAACACGGACTAACTGGACATTCTATATGAGTAGTGCGTGACTCTAGGGTGCAACACGGACTAACTGGACATTCTATATGAGTAGTGCGTGACTCTAGGGCGGCAACACAGACTAACTGGACATTCTATATGAGTAGTGCGTGACTCTAGGGTGGCAACACGGACTAACTGGACATTCTATATGAGTAGTGCGTGACTCTAGGGCGGCAACACAGACTAACTGGACATTCTATATGAGTAGTGCGTGACTCTAGGGCGGCAACACAGACTAACTGGACATTCTATATGAGTAGTATGTGACTCTAGGGCGGCAACACAGACTAACTGGACATTCTATATGAGTAGTGCGTGACTCTAGGGTGGCAACACAGACTAACTGGACATTCTATATGAGTAGTGGGTGACTCTAGGGTGGCAACACGGACTAACTGGACATTCTATATGAGTAGTGCGTGACTCTAGGGTGCAACACGGACTAACTGGACATTCTATATGAGTAGTGCGTGACTCTAGGGCGGCAACACAGACTAACTGGACATTCTATATGAGTAGTGCGTGACTCTAGGGTGGCAACACGGACTAACTGGACATTCTATATGAGTAGTGCGTGACTCTAGGGCGGCAACACAGACTAACTGGACATTCTATATGAGTAGTGCGTGACTCTAGGGTGCAACACGGACTAACTGGACATTCTATATGAGTAGTGGGTGACTCTAGGGTGGCAACACGGACTAACTGGACATTCTATATGAGTAGTATGTGACTCTAGGGTGCAACACGGACTAACTGGACATTCTATATGAGTAGTGGGTGACTCTAGGGTGCAACACGGACTAACTGGACATTCTATATGAGTAGTGGGTGACTCTAGGGTGGCAACACGGACTAACTGGACATTCTATATGAGTAGTGCGTGACTCTAGGGTGGCAACACAGACTAACTGGACATTCTATATGAGTAGTATGTGACTCTAGGGTGCAACACGGACTAACTGGACATTCTATATGAGTAGTGCGTGACTCTAGGGCGGCAACACAGACTAACTGGACATTCTATATGAGTAGTGGGTGACTCTAGGGTGGCAACACAGACTAACTGGACATTCTATATGAGTAGTGGGTGACTCTAGGGCGGCAACACAGACTAACTGGACATTCTATATGAGTAGTGCGTGACTCTAGGGTGGCAACACGGACTAACTGGACATTCTATATGAGTAGTGCGTGACTCTAGGGCGGCAACACAGACTAACTGGACATTCTATATGAGTAGTGCGTGACTCTAGGGCGGCAACACAGACTAACTGGACATTCTATATGAGTAGTGCGTGACTCTAGGGTGGCAACACGGACTAACTGGACATTCTATATGAGTAGTGGGTGACTCTAGGGCGGCAACACAGACTAACTGGACATTCTATATGAGTAGTGCGTGACTCTAGGGTGCAACACGGACTAACTGGACATTCTATATGAGTAGTGCGTGACTCTAGGGTGCAACACGGACTAACTGGACATTCTATATGAGTAGTGGGTGACTCTAGGGCGGCAACACAGACTAACTGGACATTCTATATGAGTAGTGGGTGACTCTAGGGCGGCAACACGGACTAACTGGACATTCTATATGAGTAGTATGTGACTCTAGGGTGCAACACAGACTAACTGGACATTCTATATGAGTAGTGCGTGACTCTAGGGTGGCAACACAGACTAACTGGACATTCTATATGAGTAGTGGGTGACTCTAGGGTGCAACACAGACTAACTGGACATTCTATATGAGTAGTGCGTGACTCTAGGGTGGCAACACGGACTAACTGGACATTCTATATGAGTAGTGGGTGACTCTAGGGCGGCAACACAGACTAACTGGACATTCTATATGAGTAGTGGGTGACTCTAGGGTGGCAACACGGACTAACTGGACATTCTATATGAGTAGTATGTGACTCTAGGGTGCAACACAGACTAACTGGACATTCTATATGAGTAGTGCGTGACTCTAGGGTGGCAACACAGACTAACTGGACATTCTATATGAGTAGTGGGTGACTCTAGGGTGGCAACACAGACTAACTGGACATTCTATATGAGTAGTGCGTGACTCTAGGGTGCAACACGGACTAACTGGACATTCTATATGAGTAGTGCGTGACTCTAGGGTGCAACACGGACTAACTGGACATTCTATATGAGTAGTGGGTGACTCTAGGGTGGCAACACAGACTAACTGGACATTCTATATGAGTAGTATGTGACTCTAGGGCGGCAACACAGACTAACTGGACATTCTATATGAGTAGTGCGTGACTCTAGGGCGGCAACACGGACTAACTGGACATTCTATATGAGTAGTGCGTGACTCTAGGGTGCAACACGGACTAACTGGACATTCTATATGAGTAGTGCGTGACTCTAGGGTGGCAACACGGACTAACTGGACATTCTATATGAGTAGTATGTGACTCTAGGGTGCAACACGGACTAACTGGACATTCTATATGAGTAGTGGGTGACTCTAGGGTGGCAACACGGACTAACTGGACATTCTATATGAGTAGTGCGTGACTCTAGGGTGGCAACACAGACTAACTGGACATTCTATATGAGTAGTGGGTGACTCTAGGGTGGCAACACGGACTAACTGGACATTCTATATGAGTAGTGCGTGACTCTAGGGTGGCAACACAGACTAACTGGACATTCTATATGAGTAGTGGGTGACTCTAGGGTGGCAACACGGACTAACTGGACATTCTATATGAGTAGTGCGTGACTCTAGGGTTGCAACACAGACTAACTGGACATTCTATATGAGTAGTATGTGACTCTAGGGTGCAACACGGACTAACTGGACATTCTATATGAGTAGTGCGTGACTCTAGGGCGGCAACACAGACTAACTGGACATTCTATATGAGTAGTGGGTGACTCTAGGGCGGCAACACAGACTAACTGGACATTCTATATGAGTAGTGCGTGACTCTAGGGTGCAACACGGACTAACTGGACATTCTATATGAGTAGTGCGTGACTCTAGGGCGGCAACACAGACTAACTGGACATTCTATATGAGTAGTGCGTGACTCTAGGGTGGCAACACGGACTAACTGGACATTCTATATGAGTAGTGCGTGACTCTAGGGCGGCAACACAGACTAACTGGACATTCTATATGAGTAGTGCGTGACTCTAGGGCGGCAACACAGACTAACTGGACATTCTATATGAGTAGTGCGTGACTCTAGGGTGGCAACACGGACTAACTGGACATTCTATATGAGTAGTGGGTGACTCTAGGGCGGCAACACAGACTAACTGGACATTCTATATGAGTAGTGCGTGACTCTAGGGTGCAACACGGACTAACTGGACATTCTATATGAGTAGTGCGTGACTCTAGGGTGCAACACGGACTAACTGGACATTCTATATGAGTAGTGGGTGACTCTAGGGCGGCAACACAGACTAACTGGACATTCTATATGAGTAGTGGGTGACTCTAGGGCGGCAACACGGACTAACTGGACATTCTATATGAGTAGTATGTGACTCTAGGGTGCAACACAGACTAACTGGACATTCTATATGAGTAGTGCGTGACTCTAGGGTGGCAACACAGACTAACTGGACATTCTATATGAGTAGTGGGTGACTCTAGGGTGCAACACAGACTAACTGGACATTCTATATGAGTAGTGCGTGACTCTAGGGTGCAACACGGACTAACTGGACATTCTATATGAGTAGTGCGTGACTCTAGGGTGCAACACGGACTAACTGGACATTCTATATGAGTAGTGGGTGACTCTAGGGTGGCAACACAGACTAACTGGACATTCTATATGAGTAGTGCGTGACTCTAGGGCGGCAACACAGACTAACTGGACATTCTATATGAGTAGTGGGTGACTCTAGGGCGGCAACACGGACTAACTGGACATTCTATATGAGTAGTATGTGACTCTAGGGTGCAACACAGACTAACTGGACATTCTATATGAGTAGTGCGTGACTCTAGGGTGGCAACACAGACTAACTGGACATTCTATATGAGTAGTGGGTGACTCTAGGGTGCAACACAGACTAACTGGACATTCTATATGAGTAGTGCGTGACTCTAGGGTGGCAACACAGACTAACTGGACATTCTATATGAGTAGTGCGTGACTCTAGGGTGGCAACACAGACTAACTGGACATTCTATATGAGTAGTATGTGACTCTAGGGTGCAACACGGACTAACTGGACATTCTATATGAGTAGTGCGTGACTCTAGGGTGCAACACGGACTAACTGGACATTCTATATGAGTAGTGCGTGACTCTAGGGTGCAACACGGACTAACTGGACATTCTATATGAGTAGTATGTGACTCTAGGGTGCAACACGGACTAACTGGACATTCTATATGAGTAGTGGGTGACTCTAGGGTGGCAACACGGACTAACTGGACATTCTATATGAGTAGTGGGTGACTCTAGGGTGGCAACACAGACTAACTGGACATTCTATATGAGTAGTGCGTGACTCTAGGGCGGCAACACAGACTAACTGGACATTCTATATGAGTAGTATGTGACTCTAGGGTGCAACACGGACTAACTGGACATTCTATATGAGTAGTGGGTGACTCTAGGGTGGCAACACGGACTAACTGGACATTCTATATGAGTAGTGGGTGACTCTAGGGCGGCAACACAGACTAACTGGACATTCTATATGAGTAGTGGGTGACTCTAGGGTGGCAACACGGACTAACTGGACATTCTATATGAGTAGTATGTGACTCTAGGGCGGCAACACAGACTAACTGGACATTCTATATGAGTAGTATGTGACTCTAGGGCGGCAACACAGACTAACTGGACATTCTATATGAGTAGTGCGTGACTCTAGGGTGGCAACACGGACTAACTGGACATTCTATATGAGTAGTGCGTGACTCTAGGGTGCAACACGGACTAACTGGACATTCTATATGAGTAGTGCGTGACTCTAGGGTGGCAACACAGACTAACTGGACATTCTATATGAGTAGTGGGTGACTCTAGGGTGGCAACACAGACTAACTGGACATTCTATATGAGTAGTGGGTGACTCTAGGGCGGCAACACAGACTAACTGGACATTCTATATGAGTAGTGCGTGACTCTAGGGTGGCAACACGGACTAACTGGACATTCTATATGAGTAGTGCGTGACTCTAGGGTGCAACACAGACTAACTGGACATTCTATATGAGTAGTGCGTGACTCTAGGGTGGCAACACGGACTAACTGGACATTCTATATGAGTAGTATGTGACTCTAGGGTGGCAACACAGACTAACTGGACATTCTATATGAGTAGTGCGTGACTCTAGGGTGGCAACACAGACTAACTGGACATTCTATATGAGTAGTGCGTGACTCTAGGGTGGCAACACGGACTAACTGGACATTCTATATGAGTAGTGGGTGACTCTAGGGTGCAACACGGACTAACTGGACATTCTATATGAGTAGTGGGTGACTCTAGGGTGGCAACACGGACTAACTGGACATTCTATATGAGTAGTATGTGACTCTAGGGTGGCAACACAGACTAACTGGACATTCTATATGAGTAGTGCGTGACTCTAGGGTGCAACACGGACTAACTGGACATTCTATATGAGTAGTGCGTGACTCTAGGGTGGCAACACAGACTTACTGGACATTCTATATGAGTAGTGCGTGACTCTAGGGTGGCAACACGGACTAACTGGACATTCTATATGAGTAGTGGGTGACTCTAGGGTGGCAACACGGACTAACTGGACATTCTATATGAGTAGTGGGTGACTCTAGGGTGGCAACACAGACTAACTGGACATTCTATATGAGTAGTGGGTGACTCTAGGGCGGCAACACGGACTAACTGGACATTCTATATGAGTAGTGCGTGACTCTAGGGTGGCAACACAGACTAACTGGACATTCTATATGAGTAGTGCGTGACTCTAGGGTGGCAACACAGACTAACTGGACATTCTATATGAGTAGTGCGTGACTCTAGGGTGGCAACACATACTAACTGGACATTCTATATGAGTAGTGGGTGACTCTAGGGTGGCAACACGGACTAACTGGACATTCTATATGAGTAGTGGGTGACTCTAGGGCGGCAACACAGACTAACTGGACATTCTATATGAGTAGTGGGTGACTCTAGGGCGGCAACACAGACTAACTGGACATTCTATATGAGTAGTGGGTGACTCTAGGGTGGCAACACAGACTAACTGGACATTCTATATGAGTAGTGCGTGACTCTAGGGTGGCAACACAGACTAACTGGACATTCTAAGTGATTTCAAACGGGTCTTTCTCCATTCTGATTATTTTATACTGTTCAATTCAACTTCAACCAACATTTTCAGCATTTAAATCAATTTCTGCATTTCCTGCACTCATTTGAGATCATTTGCCATGGATGGCTGCACGATATTGGCAAACAATCTAGGCCTTATTTTTAACCAAATGTTGCAATTGTGATTTAGAGCAAAACACTTGGGTGAACTGTTGGAATCATGGAAAAATAATGATTATTCAAATTCTATAGTTAGAATATAATAGTGGGCACTTTGAATATAGTTTGACATGACAACAAATGAAAATGCCAGGATAGGAACCAAAGTGTTGACAAGTGTTTCCTAGGGGACCCTATAATATTTGGCTACATTTAATGTTTTCACTTAACTACTTCATGTAGTTAACATATTCTTCCTTCACGTATTCGTCTTTGATTTAGAAGATGCTGTTGCCTGAAAAAACTGATTTAGGTCTATACCATCTCTGGTATTATCAGACTGTACAGTGCCTTCGGAAAGTATTCAGACCCCTTGACTTTTCCCACATTTTATTAGGTTACAGCCTTATCAATCTACACACAATACCCCATACCTCTGGGGTATGACGCTACAAGCTTGGCACACCTGTATTTGGGGAGTTTCTCCTATTCTTCTCTGCAGATCCTCTCAAGCTCTCAGGTTGGGGAGCGTCGCTGCACAGCTATTTTCAGGTCTCTCCAGAGATGTTCGATCGGGTTCAAGTCCAGGCTCTGGCTGGGCCACTCAAGGATATTCAGAGACTTGTCCCGAAGCCACTCCTGCGTTGTCTTGGCTGTGTGCTTAGGGTCATTGTCCTGTTGGAAGGTGAATCTTTGCCCCAGTCTGAGGTCCTGAGTGCTCAGGAGCAGGTTTTCATCACGGATCTCTCTGTACTTTACTCCGTTCATCTTTGCCTCGATCCTGACTAGTCTCCCAGTCCCTCCCGGTGAAAAACACCCCCACTACATGATGCTGTCACCACCATGCTTCACCGTAGGGATGGTGCCAGGTTCCCTCCAGACGTGACGCTTGGCATTCAGGCCAAAGAGTTAAATCTAGGTTTCATCAGACCAGAGAATGTTGTGTCTTATGGTCTGAGAGTCTTTAGGTGCCTTTTGTCAAACTCCAAGCAGACTGTCATGTGCCTTTTACTCCTGAGGGGTGCAGCGGTCTAAGGCACTGCATCTCAGTGCTAGAGGCGTCACTACAGACCCTGGTTCGATTCCAGGCTGTATCACAACCGGCCGTGATTGGGAGTCCCATAGAGCGGCGCACAATTGGCCCAGCGTCGTCCGGGTTTGGCCGGGGTAGGCCGTCATTGTAAATAAGAATTTGTTCTTAACTGACTTGCCTAGTTTAAATAAAGGTTTAAAAAACAACATAAAGGCCTGATTGGTGGTGTGCTGCAGAGATGGTTGTCCTTCTGGAAGGTTCTCCCATCTCCACAGAGGAACTCTGGAACTCTGTCAGAGTGACCATCGGGTTCTTGGTCACCTCCCTGATCAAGGCCCTTCTCCCCTGATTGCTCAATTTGGCCGGGCGGCCAGCTCTAGGAAGAGTCTTGGTGGTTCCAAACTTCTTCCATTTAAGAATGATAGAGGCCACTGTGTTCTTGGGGACCTTCAATGCTGCAGACATTTTTTGGTACCCTTCCCCAAATCTGTGCCTCGACACAATCCTGTTTCGGAGCTCTACGGACAATTCCTTCGACCTCATGGCTTTTTGCTCTGACATGCACTGTCAACTGTGGGACCTTATATAGAAAGGTGTGTGCCTTTCCAAATCATGTCCAATCAATTTAATTTACTACAGGTGGACTCCAATCAAGTTGTAGAAACATCTCAAGGATGATCAATGGAAACAGGATACACCTGAGCTCAATTTCGAGTCTCATAGCAAAGGGTCTGAATACTTATGTAAATACGTAATTTTTTATTTTTAATACATTTGAATTTTTTTTGCAAAACTTGTTTTTTCGCTTTGTCATAATGGGGTATTGTGTGTAGATTGCTGAGGATTATAATTTTTTAAATCCATTTTAGAATAAGGCTGTAACGTAACAAAATGTGGAAAAAGTCAAGTGGTCTGAATACTTTCCGAAGCCACTGTATAGCTAATTATGTTTGCTCTGTCTCAGTACCTTTATTAACTAGCTAGCGATTAGCATTAGTGGCTAACAAGATTCAGGCCCAACTTGCTAAGAAAAGAGAAACTAGCTGTTTGCAGATGTAAGAAACACCGTTATAGATAGTAAAGTAAAAACCCAAACCGGTCCGTGCATCAATAAATACGGTATAGCCTATCGCCCAGCCCTAAGGTATATCGCCCAGCCCTAAGGTATATCGCCCAGCCCTAAGGTATATCGCCCAGCCCTAAGGTATATCGCCCAGCCCTAAGGTATATCGCCCAGCCCTAAATCAAATCACATTGTATTCTTCACAAGCTTTGTAAACAACAGGTGTAGATTAACAGTTAAATGTTCACTTCAACAACCCAGAGAGAGAAAATAGAGAAATAATAGAAAAGTAAAACACGTAATAATAAATACACCACGAGCCATAGAACACAGAGAATAGAACACAGAGAATAGAACACAGAGAATAGAACACAGAGAAGAGAACACAGAGAAGAGAACACAGAGAAGAGAACACAGAGAAGAGAACACAGAGAAGAGAACACAGAGAAGAGAACACAGAGAAGAGAACACAGAGAATAGAACACAGAGAAGAGAACACAGAGAAGAGAACACAGAGAAGAGAACACAGAGAAGAGAACACAGAGAAGAGAACACAGAGAATAGAACACAGAGAATAGAACACAGAGAAGAGAACACAGAGAAGAGAACACAGAGAAGAGAACACAGAGAAGAGAACACAGAGAGCCTGGTCCTTGATCAGTTTGTGCTGTCAAATCAAATCAAATGTTATTTGTCACTTGCTTGGTAAACAACAGGTGTAGACTAACATTGGAATTCTTACGGGCCGTTCTCAACAATACAGACAGAAAAATAGAGACAAATTATAGAAAAAATACAAGGAATAAATACACAGAGTAACGATAACTTGGCTATATACACAGGGTACCAGTACCGAGACGATGTGTAGGGGTACGAGGTAATAACTAGGCTATATACACAGGGTACCAGTACTGAGACGATGTGCAGGGGTACGAGGTAATAACTTGGCTATATACAAGGGGTACCAGTACCGAGACGATGTGCAGGGGTACGAGGTAATAACTTGGCTATATACACAGGGTACCAGTACCGAGACGATGTGCAGGGGTACGAGGTAATAACTTGGCTATATACACAGGGTACCAGTACCGAGACGATGTGCAGGGGTACGAGGTAATAACTTGGCTATATACACAGGGTACCAGTACCGAGACGATGTGCAGGGGTACGAGGTAATAACTTGGCTATATACACAGGGTACCAGTACCGAGACGATGTGTAGGGGTATGAGGTAATAACTAGGCTATATACACAGGGTACCAGTACCGAGACGATGTGCAGGGGTACGAGGTAATAACTTGGCTATATATACAGGGTACCAGTACCGAGACGATGTATAGGGGTACGAGGTAATAACTAGGCTATATACACAGGGTACCAGTACCGAGACGATGTGTAGGGGTACGGGGTAATAACTTGGCTATATACACAGGGTACCAGTACCGAGACGATGTGCAGGGGTACGAGGTAATAACTTGGCTATATACACAGGGTACCAGTACCGAGACGATGTGTAGGGGTACGAGGTAATAACTAGGCTATATACACAGGGTACCAGTACCGAGACGATGTGCAGGGGTACGAGGTAATAACTTGGCTATATACACAGGGTACCAGTACCGAGACGATGTGTAGGGGTACGAGGTAATAACTTGGCTATATATACAGGGTACCAGTACCGAGACGATGTGTAGGGGTACGAGGTAATAACTAGGCTATATACACAGGGTACCAGTACCGAGATGATGTGCAGGGGTACGAGGTAATAACTTGGCTATATACACAGGATACCAGTACCGAGACGATGTGCAGGGGTACGAGGTAATAACTTGGCTATATACACAGGGTACCAGTACCGAGACGATGTGCAGGGGTACGAGGTAATAACTTGGCTATATACACAGGGTACCAGTACCGAGACGATGTGCAGGGGTACGAGGTAATAACTAGGCTATATACACAGGGTACCAGTACCGAGACGATGTGCAGGGGTACGAGGTAATAACTAGGCTATATACACAGGGTACCAGTACCGAGACGATGTGTAGGGGTACGAGGTAATAACTAGGCTATATACACAGGGTACCAGTACCGAGACGATGTGTAGGGGTACGAGGTAATAACTTGGCTATATACACAGGGTACCAGTACCGAGACGATGTGTAGGGGTACGAGGTAATAACTAGGCTATATACACAGGGTACCAGTACCGAGACGATGTGCAGGGGTACGAGGTAATAACTAGGCTATATACACAGGGTACCAGTACCGAGACGATGTGCAGGGGTACGAGGTAATAACTTGGCTATATACACAGGGTACCAGTACCGAGACGATGTGCAGGGGTACGAGGTAATAACTTGGCTATATACACAGGATACCAGTACCGAGACGATGTGCAGGGGTACGAGGTAATAACTTGGCTATATACACAGGATACCAGTACCGAGACGATGTGCAGGGGTACGAGGTAATAACTAGGCTATATACACAGGGTACCAGTACCGAGACGATGTGCAGGGGTACGAGGTAATAACTTGGCTATATACACAGGGTACCAGTACCGAGACGATGTGTAGGGGTACGAGGTAATAACTTGGCTATATACACAGGGTACCAGTACCGAGACGATGTGCAGGGGTACGAGGTAATAACTAGGCTATATACACAGGGTACCAGTACCGAGACGATGTGCAGGGGTACGAGGTAATAACTAGGCTATATACACAGGGTACCAGTACCGAGACGATGTGTAGGGGTACGAGGTAATAACTAGGCTATATACACAGGGTACCAGTACCGAGACGATGTGCAGGGGTACGAGGTAATAACTAGGCTATATACACAGGGTGCCAGTACCGAGACGATGTGTAGGGGTACGAGGTAATAACTTGGCTATATACACAGGGTACCAGTACCGAGACGATGTGCAGGGGTACGAGGTAATAACTTGGCTATATACACAGGGTACCAGTACCGAGACGATGTGCAGGGGTACGAGGTAATAACTAGGCTATATACACAGGGTACCAGTACCGAGACGATGTGCAGGGGTACGAGGTAATAACTTGGCTATATACATAGGGTACCAGTACCGAGACGATGTGCAGGGGTACGAGGTAATAACTTGGCTATATACACAGGGTACCAGTACCGAGACGATGTGCAGGGGTACGAGGTAATAACTTGGCTATATACATAGGGTACCAGTACCGAGACGATGTGCAGGGGTACGAGGTAATAACTAGGCTATATACACAGGGTACCAGTACCGAGACGATGTGCAGGGGTACGAGGTAATAACTTGGCTATATACACAGGGTACCAGTACCGAGACGATGTGTAGGGGTACGAGGTAATAACTTGGCTATATACACAGGGTACCAGTACCGAGACGATGTGTAGGGGTACGAGGTAATAACTAGGCTATATACACAGGGTACCAGTACCGAGACGATGTGCAGGGGTACGAGGTAATAACTTGGCTATATACACAGGGTACCAGTACCGAGACGATGTGCAGGGGTACGAGGTAATAACTTGGCTATATACACAGGATACCAGTACCGAGACGATGTGCAGGGGTACGAGGTAATAACTTGGCTATATACACAGGATACCAGTACCGAGACGATGTGCAGGGGTACGAGGTAATAACTAGGCTATATACACAGGGTACCAGTACCGAGACGATGTGCAGGGGTACGAGGTAATAACTTGGCTATATACACAGGGTACCAGTACCGAGACGATGTGTAGGGGTACGAGGTAATAACTTGGCTATATACACAGGGTACCAGTACCGAGACGATGTGCAGGGGTACGAGGTAATAACTAGGCTATATACACAGGGTACCAGTACCGAGACGATGTGCAGGGGTACGAGGTAATAACTAGGCTATATACACAGGGTACCAGTACCGAGACGATGTGTAGGGGTACGAGGTAATAACTAGGCTATATACACAGGGTACCAGTACCGAGACGATGTGCAGGGGTACGAGGTAATAACTAGGCTATATACACAGGGTACCAGTACCGAGACGATGTGTAGGGGTACGAGGTAATAACTTGGCTATATACACAGGGTACCAGTACCGAGACGATGTGCAGGGGTACGAGGTAATAACTTGGCTATATACACAGGGTACCAGTACCGAGACGATGTGCAGGGGTACGAGGTAATAACTAGGCTATATACACAGGGTACCAGTACCGAGACGATGTGCAGGGGTACGAGGTAATAACTAGGCTATATACACAGGGTACCAGTACCGAGACGATGTGTAGGGGTACGAGGTAATAACTTGGCTATATACACAGGGTACCAGTACCGAGACGATGTGCAGGGGTACGAGGTAATAACTTGGCTATATACACAGGGTACCAGTACCGAGACGATGTGCAGGGGTACGAGGTAATAACTAGGCTATATACACAGGGTACCAGTACCGAGACGATGTGCAGGGGTACGAGGTAATAACTTGGCTATATACACAGGGTACCAGTACCGAGACGATGTGCAGGGGTACGAGGTAATAACTTGGCTATATACACAGGGTACCAGTACCGAGACGATGTGCAGGGGTACGAGGTAATTGAGGTAGATATGTACATATAACTAGGAATAAAGTGACAGATAGTAAACAGCAGCAGTGTATGTGATGAGTCAAAGAAGTTTGTGCAAAAAGGGTCAATGCAGATAGTCCGGGTAGCTATTTGGTTAACTATTTGACTAACTATTTATCAGTGTAATGGCTTGGGGGTAGAAGCTGTTCAGGATCCTGTTGGTTCCAGACGTGTTGCATCGGTACCACTAGCCTGACTGTGTTGGTGTGTGTGGACCATGATGGATCCTAAGTGATGTGAGGGGGTGGGACTCGCCCTATGAGGAACTTGTTTCACCCTATGGGTTTCCCTTGTAATTCCTCCCCAGCTTCCTGAGTGCCCAGGACCAGGATGGAGTCAGCGCTGTTGGATGGCTGGAAGGAGGAGAGGGCGGAGCTGAGGGCAGAGGTGTCTCGGCTGCAGAATGAGCTGGCTGAGAGTCACGCTGAGAGGGAGGAACTGGAGTCCCGTGCCCAGGCCCTCACAGACCGGGTGAGTCCCCACCCCCCCAGGCCCTCACAGACAGGGTAATCCCCCCCACCCACTCAGGGAGGTGAATCATCGCCCCCCCCCCCCCAAGTTACATTTCAACTATTCTTGCGGGACCAGACCTCAACACTGTATTTTTGTTCGAGAACGGGTTGAGTTCTGGTCTTCTGGAGAAACCTACAATTGCTGGAGTCAAGGCTTTCTTGTAGGGCTGACCCCATTTAGTGGTCTGGTCGATTGTTTGGTCGTTAGGCTGTTGGTCGACCCATATTGTTTTAGTCGAGCAGTAACAAATATATATATTTGCGCCCATCTCAGTGAACTAATCCATTGCGGAGGCCTAGACTAAAAGCCAATGTCTGAGGCTCCATATGGAAGGTGTGACTCAATTGCGGAGCCTCCAGAAGCTCTGTATTGCATCGCCATGGCGTCTCCCAGATGTTGTAATAATGCGGAGGGCTCTGCATAGCTCCGTTCTGCATCGCCATGGCGTCTCCCAGATGTCGTAATAATGCGGAGGGCTCTGCATAGCTCCGTTCTGCATCGCCATGGCGTCTCCCAGATGTCGTAATAATGCGGAGGGCTCTGCATAGCTCCGTTCTGCATCGCCATGGCGTCTCCCAGATGTCGTAATAATGCGGAGGGCTCTGCATAGCTCCGTTCTGCATCGCCATGGCGTCTCCCAGATGTCGTAATAATGCGGAGGGCTCTGCATAGCTCCGCAGTGACACGATTGGTTGACGGTAGGTGGGGGCGATATATAGAAAACACAAACTCACTTCCTTGACAACAGCTCTGCACTGCTCTGCGAAGCGTGAGAAGTATGAATGCCCTTCTACTGAGGCCGTATTGACCATGCGCCCAGATGCACATTGAACTTCTCTCTCCAGAATGCACTCTTTTTTCCCGCCAATTTGTGCACATTCATTGTTTCATAACTTTCATTGTTTGAATTGTTTGCGTTTGATTGTTAGTGTCTATCAATTCCCCATTACATATATCACCAGTAGTGCATTTACCGTTAATTCCTATAATTTCTAATCTGTAATGTTTGTTACTTTGGTTACGGTCATTTCTGTTAATGCATTCAATATTGTTATTCCAGTCTTCCTGTTATCATTGTCTGAGTGGACACATTGTTTGCAGAGTACACAACCTACTACACTTGTGAGAAACAAGTTTTGGTTTATTTCATTACATTTATGAGTTCTGTCAATTTAGACATTGTCTTTTGTTTGGAGCTCCTGTCAATGTTGAGTAAAGACGCATAGAAGTAGTCCTATAGGCTACCTGGCCTGAACGCAAATGGAGGGTTAGGGTTAGGGTTAGTGCTAATGGAGGGTTAGGGTTAGGGTTAGTGCTAATGGAGGGTTAGGGTTAGTGCTAATGGAGGGTTAGGGGTTAGGGTTAGGGTTAGTGCTAATGGAGGGTTAGGGTTAGTGCTAATGGAGGGTTAGGGTTAGTGCTAATGGAGGGTTAGGGGTTAGGGTTAGGGTTAGTGCTAATGGAGGGTTAGGGTTAGTGCTAATGGAGGGTTAGGGGTTAGGGTTAGGGTTAGTGCTAATGGAGGGTTAGGGTTAGGGTTAGTGCTAATGGAGGGTTAGGGTTAGGGTTAGTGCTAATGGAGGGTTAGGGTTAGGGTTAGTGCTAATGGAGGGTTAGGGGTTAGGGTTAGGGTTAGTGCTAATGGAGGGTTAGGGTTAGGGTTAGTGCTAATGGAGGGTTAGGGTTAGTGCTAATGGAGGGTTAGGATTAGGGTTAGTGCTAATGGAGGGTTAGGGTTAGTGCTAATGGAGGCATAAATGTGCCCATTTGGGGATCTGATAGTATTTCTGATTGGCTTAATGCACCACCACTAATGACCTGTGGAGCTTCTCAAAGTAATGTTTTCTTCACCTCAAAAACAGCAAGCAAACAAAGTCTGTTTTTACATCGATTGAGAATGACAATAGTTCCTTAGTGTATCTGAAACATCTTTCCATCTCTCTCCCTTCGATAACCACTCAGCGTGACAGGGAAGAAATGTAACGCTCTGATCCAGGCCATGTGTAGCCAATGTGATTTATAGGATATTTGTTTTTATCAGGATATTTTCTACCTGCAGGTTGCAATGTTTTTATTTGTTGGCTTTATGGAGGCTATTTTTACATAGTTGGCAATATAAGTTACTTTTTAGGTTTGTATCATTTTCATTTAGATTTGGATCGAATTTTTAATTCACCACATTACAATGATTTAGAGATATAAAGACGTTATTATAAATTAAATGAAACAGTTTCACGACAATGTGCATATGGAAACCATAACTGGCACGCAGCTCGGTAGAAATTGTAAGATAAATTGGCATTCCACATCAGAATGTTGCCGACTCCTCGTGTAGCCTATCACCGACAACTTCAGGAGAGTAACGGCAGAATCTGAGAAAGCCAGCAGGAGCGGATCTCTGGCGCCCTCTTGAGGCATTTGTCTTATTTCATCCAACCGTAAGCTTAAAGCATCCGACCAGCTCAATGCATATAGTTGATTTTATTAAAACACATAGGGTGTGTCTATATATGGAAAAACACATGTTTAAAAATGTCAACCAATCGATTGGTCGAAAGAACAGACGACTTTCGGTCAACCAATATTTTTTTTTTTTGTCAGGGACAGCACTATTTTCTTATCCATTTACCAAAATACAAAATAATAATAATAATATAAATGGCATATTATTATTATTATATTATTATATTATTAGCCTCATATATCTGTCTCTTTCTATCCTCTGGTTAGCTGTCCCAGTCACTGGACCCATCCCTGTGTGTGTCTCTGCGTCTGGACAGCGAGTGGAGAAGGAAGATGAGAGATGGCAGAGAGAGGGAGGCCAGGCAGGCTCTACTCATCCACAAACTACAGAACAAGGTCCGGGTTTAAATGGTTGGCACTGTGGGGCTATAATGGACTTGTATATGGCCATGTTTTAAGAGCATAAATTCAACAGTCGATGATCAGCGACTGAGCAGAATTGACACTCTCAAACATGGCCGTGAAAATAATTGTTGCTCTCTCGTTTACACTGTGATCAAATGCTCTGTTCTCAGGTGCTGGAATACCGGGATCGCTGTCAGGGAATGGAACACCAGGTGAAGACCGAAGAAAGGGAGCTCCTGAAACGTGAGGTTAGAAGAAAATCTATTATTTGATGAATACTTTATTTAACCAGGTCAATCCCCATTAAGATATGAATCCCTTTTTCAAGGTAGCCCTTGATGAAGTGTTTTTCAATGGTAGTTAATTGAATCTGCATATCAGCACAGAGGAAGAGGAGAAGTGAGTGGGATGACTGGGCCCAAAATCTGTCTTCTCCAGCAAGTGGTGTTTTTTCATTTTTTTAGCTCACCAAGTGAGTCGAATTTGGTTACAACAAATATTAATGGCTTATTTGCTATGTGTGGCTTATTTGATCCAATAGAAGTTTGGTAATGATTAGGTTATTACGAGTGCACTGATCTAAGTAGGACGTGTGACATCCCGACAACATCCCGACAACTTTATATCGGAGTTGTGCCTGGTCGTCACTAGGTACCACAGCCACAAAGTCAAAAACCCATCCTATTTCTACAATGTATTTTCTTAAAATGTGATTTTAAACCTAACCCTATCCACACTAATGATCTTATGCCTAACCTTAAATTAAGACCTACAAGCAAATGTTTGTTTTCACGAATTTTTATGATATAGCCATTTTGAATTTGTGGCTGTGGTAACTAGTGCAAACCGTTGTGTGGCTGTTTACACGTAAATCTGCTCTCTCATTGTCCTTCTTCTGTTGTTGTTGTGCAGAGGAGGATCAGGGATGAGCACAGTGACTCCTTAGAGAGCGCCCTCATCAGGCTGGAGGAAGAACAGCAGAGGTGGGTGGGACACATCATCGACACATCAGAGACACAAGCCCTGACTGCATAGGGGTTGAATAAATCACAATTAAAGAAGATGTCAGAATTGGAAATGTTGTGAACTGCGTTAGAGTCAATCAATCAATCAATCAATTTTATTTTATATAGCCCTTCTTACATCAGCTAATATCTCGAAGTGCTGTACAGAAACCCAGCCTAAAACCCCAAACAGCTAGTAATGCAGGTGTAGAAGCACGGTGGCTAGGAAAAACTCCCTAGAAAGGCAAAACCTAGGAAGAAACCTAGAGAGGAACCAGGCTATGAGGGGTGGCCAGTCCTCTTCTGGCTGTGCCGGGTGGAGATTATAACAGAACCATGCCAAGATGTTCAAAAATGTTCATAAGTGACAAGCATGGTCAAATAATAATCAGGAATAAATCTCAGTTGGCTTTTCATAGCCGATCATTAGAGTTTAAAACAGCAGGTCTGGGACAGGTAGGGGTTCCATAACCGCAGGCAGAACAGTTTAAACTGGAATAGCAGCAAGGCCAGGCGGACTGGGGATAGCAAGGAGTCACCACGGCCGGTAGTCCCGACGTATGGTCCTAGGGCTCAGGTCTCTCAGTTGGCTTTTCATAGCCGATCATTTAGAGTTGAAAACAGCAGGTCTGGGACAGGTAGGGGTTTCGTAGCCGCAGGCAGAACAGTTGAAACTGGAATAGCAGCAAGGCCAGGCGGACTGGGGGCAGCAGGGTGTCATCATGCCCGGTAGTCCTGACGTATGGTCCTAGGGCTCAGGTTCTCAGAGAGAAAGAGAGAACGAGAGAATTAGAGAGAGCATACTTAAATTCACACAGGACACTGGATAAGACAGGAGAAGTACTCCAGGTATAACCAACTAACCCCAGCCCCCCGACACATAAACTACTGCAGCATAAATACTGGAGGCTGAGACAGGAGCGGTCCGGAGACACTGTGGCCCCATCCGAAGAAACCCCCGGACAGGGCCAAACAGGAAGGATATAACCCCACCCACTCCGCCAAAGCACAGCCCCCGCACCACTAGAGGGATATCCCCAACCACCAACTTACAATCCTGAGACAAGGCCGAGTATAGCCCACAGAGGTCTCCACCACAGCACAAACCAAGGGGGGGGGGGGGCGCCAACCCAGACAGGAAGATCACGTCAGTAACTCAACCCACTCAAGTGACGCACCCCTCCCAGGGACGGCATGAAAGAGCACCAGCAGGCCAGTGACTCAGTTAGAGTGTTCTCAACAAACACTATAACAAACACTATTAGCCCACAGAGGTCTCCACCACAGCACAAACCAAGGGGGGGGGGGGGCGCCAACCCAGACAGGAAGATCACGTCAGTAACTCAACCCACTCAAGTGACGCACCCCTCCCAGGGACGGCATGAAAGAGCACCAGCAGGCCAGTGACTCAGTTAGAGTGTTCTCAACAAACACTATTTTCAGACCAGGTAGCTATTAGTCTTTCCAAAGTCAAGACAGAATTGATTGTTAAAACAGAATTTGCCATCCATCGTGTTAGACTCAACCGGCCCAGTCGTTTACTGGTCAACAAGCTTCGCAGTAATGATCAATTAACTGATATAGCAACTATTGAATCTGAAACTGGGGAATTACTATCAGAACCCACATTAATCAATCAAAGATGCTTCTTCATTTGGGAGAGATGTGAATACAGCACTAACTAAGCTTTTATTAAAAAAGGTAAGGATGCCACCCGGTGTTCTCACTATCGCCCCCTACCTTTGATAAATATAGATATTAAACTGTTTTCCATAATGTTGTTGTCCCGTCTCGAGACTATAAGGTCCCTAGACAAGATTGTGAAGCTTAATTCCCCTTTGTGTGTGTTTGTCTGTGAGCAGGAGTGTAGGGCTGGCAGAGCTGAACGCTCTCCTTCGTGGCCAGCTCAGCCAATCAGGGCAGGTAAATGAAGCACTGAGGGAGGATCTTTGCAAACTGACCACTGATTGGTCCAAAGCAGTGGAGGAGGCGGGACTGAGGGAGACGGAGTGGCAGAAAGAGAAAGAGGTAGACTGATAGCTGATTGGTCCAAAGACAGGAGGAGATGAGTCTTTCATTACTGGAGCTGTTTCATCATTCTGATCATCTCTTCTCTCTCTCTCTCTCTCTCTTTCTTTCTTTCTTTCTTTCTTTCTTTCTTTCTTTCTTTCTTTCTTTCTTTCTTTCTTTCTTTCTTTCTTTCTTTCTTTCTCTCTTTCTTTCTTTCTTTCTCTCTTTCTCTCTTTCTCTCTTTCTTTCCTCAGCGACTGACCAGTCATGTAGACCAGGGGCAGAGTCGTCTGATGTCCGTCTGGGGAGATGTGATCACTCTGAGACGACACTGTCACACTATGAAGACTGCCACTGACAGGTGCCTGGAAAACAATTCAAACCAGTATCTTAAACTCTCTATCTCTACGGCTGTGTCTGAAATGGCACCCTACTCCCTATATAGTGCACTACTTTTGACTAGAGCCCTATGGCTCTGGTTAAAATAGCCCTAGTGCTCTGGTCAAAAGTAGTGCACTGTATAGGGATTAGGGTGCCATTTTGGACGTACTTCTGTACTTGTGATATATAGTCCGGTTGGTAATGATTGTTGTTGTTGATCCCACCCACAGGGACCTTTGGGAGCTCAGGGCTGAGTTCTCTCACCTTTCTTCCTCTCTCCTCTCCCACTGTGGTTCAGTGGTGTCTCTCTCTCTATGGCCTAGTGACCCTACAACCAGCCTCCATCCTGCTTCCCGCTCTGCCTCTGCCCCACCCCTCTCCTCCACCCCGGGCCCACCCCTCTCCTCCACCCTAGGCCCTCTCTCCTTGCAGGACCTGGACCACGACCAGAAGGAGAGAGAGGAGAGGGAGAGGGAGAGAGATGAGAAGGAGAGAGAGGAGAAGGAGAGAGATGAGAAGGAGAGGGAGAGAGAGGAGAGGGAGAGGGAGAGGGAGCTGACAGAGCTCAGAGACCTCTATGAGGCTGAGACCCTGCATCTGAATAACAGGTCAGACTAAAAGGTTACTCCAGCCCTGCCTTTCCTGCATTCTCCACTGAGAACAATACTCATTGCTTTGGTTGTGTCCCAAATGGCACATTATTCCCTATATAGTACTCTCCCTTTGACCAGAGGGCTCTCCCTTTGACCAGAGGGCTCTCCCTTTGACCAGAGGGCTCTCCCTTTGACCAGAGGGCTCTCCCTTTGATCAGAGGGCTCTCCCTTTGACCAGAGGGCTCTCCCTTTGACCAGAGGGCTCTCCCTTTGACCAGAGGGCTCTCCCTTTGTGCAGAGGGCTCTCCCTTTGACCAGAGGGCTCTCCCTTTGTGCAGAGGGCTCTCCCTTTGTGCAGAGGGCTCTCCCTTTGTGCAGAGGGCTCTCCCTTTGTGCAGAGGGCTCTCCCTTTGTGCAGAGGGCTCTCCCTTTGTGCAGAGGGCTCTCCCTTTGACCAGAGGGCTCTCCCTTTGACCAGAGGGCTCTCCCTTTGACCAGAGGGCTCTCCCTTTGACCAGAGGGCTCTCCCTTTGACCAGAGGGCTCTCCCTTTGACCAGAGGGCTCTCCCTTTGACCAGAGGGCTCTCCCTTTGTGCACTACATAGGGAACAGGCTGCCATTTGGGATTCATCCTTTGTCTCTGCCTCAGACATGATCAGCTTAATCAATCCTGTTTCTGATTGTCTAGAGGTAGACGTGGTTGTTCCTCTTCTCTCTCTCTTCTTCCACAGGATCTCTGCGTTATCTCGTACCATTCAGGACCAAGAGGAAAAGGAAGAACGCCAGGAGGAGGAGAGGAAGATGGAGCGAGGGAGGGCTTTGGAGAAGCGTGAGAACAGAGAAAAGGAGTGGGAGAGACAGAGAAACACAGAGAGAACTCTAGAGTCTGTCTGTCAGGCCGTTCTAAAACTGGTAAGACTGACCACAGATCAGAAAATACAGTGCCTTCGGAAAGTATTCAGACCCCTTGACTTTTTCCACATTTTGTTACGTTACAGCCTTACTTCTAAAATGGATTTAATCATTTCCCCCCCTCATCAATCTACACACAATAGCCCATAATGACAAAGCAAAAACAGGTTTTTAGAAAGTTTTGCAAATTTATAAAGAAAATCACCTGAAATATCATATTTACATAAGTATTCAGACCCTTTACTAAGTACTTTGTTGAAGCACCTTTGGCAGAGATTACAGCCTTGAGTCTTCTTGGGTATGACGCTACAAGCTTGGCACACCTGTATTTGGGGAGTTTCTCCTATTCTTCTCTGCAGATCCTCTCAAGCTCTGTCAGGTTGGATGGGGAGCGTCGCTGCACAGCTATTTTCAGGTCTCTCCAGAGATGATCCAGATCCTGACTAGTCTCCCAGCCTCTCCAGAGATGATCCAGATCCTGACTAGTCTCCCAGTCTCTCCAGAGATGATCCAGATCCTGACTAGTCTCCCAGTCTCTCCAGAGATGATCCAGATCCTGACTAGTCTCCCAGTCTCTCCAGAGATGATCCAGATCCTGACTAGTCTCCCAGTCTCTCCAGATATGATCCAGATCCTGACTAGTCTCCCAGTCTCTCCAGAGATGATCCAGATCCTGACTAGTCTCCCAGTCTCTCCAGAGATGATCCAGATCCTGACTAGTCTCCCAGTCTCTCCAGAGATGATACAGATCCTGACTAGTCTCCCAGTCTCTCCAGAGATGATCCAGATCCTGACTAGTCTCCCAGTCTCTCCAGAGATGATCCAGATCCTGACTAGTCTCCCAGTCTCTCCAGAGATGATCCAGATCCTGACTAGTCTCCCAGTCTCTCCAGAGATGATCCAGATCCTGACTAGTCTCCCAGTCTCTCCAGAGATGATCCAGATCCTGACTAGTCTCCCAGTCTCTCCAGAGATGATCCAGATCCTGACTAGTCTCCCAGTCTCTCCAGAGATGATCCAGATCCTGACTAGTCTCCCAGCCTCTCCAGAGATGATCCAGATCCTGACTAGTCTCCCAGCCTCTCCAGAGATGATCCAGATCCTGACTAGTCTCCCAGTCTCTCCAGAGATGATCCAGATCCTGACTAGTCTCCCAGTCTCTCCAGAGATGATCCAGATCCTGACTAGTCTCCCAGTCTCTCCAGAGATGATCCAGATCCTGACTAGTCTCCCAGTCTCTCCAGATATGATCCAGATCCTGACTAGTCTCCCAGTCTCTCCAGAGATGATCCAGATCCTGACTAGTCTCCCAGTCTCTCCAGAGATGATCCAGATCCTGACTAGTCTCCCAGTCTCTCCAGAGATGATCCAGATCCTGACTAGTCTCCCAGTCTCTCCAGAGATGATCCAGATCCTGACTAGTCTCCCAGTCTCTCCAGAGATGATCCAGATCCTGACTAGTCTCCCAGTCTCTCCAGAGATGATCCAGATCCTGACTAGTCTCCCAGTCTCTCCAGAGATGATCCAGATCCTGACTAGTCTCCCAGTCTCTCCAGAGATGATCCAGATCCTGACTAGTCTCCCAGTCTCTCCAGAGATGATCCAGATCCTGACTAGTCTCCCAGTCTCTCCAGAGATGATCCAGATCCTGACTAGTCTCCCAGCCTCTCCAGAGATGATCCAGATCCTGACTAGTCTCCCAGTCTCTCCAGAGATGATCCAGATCCTGACTAGTCTCCCAGTCTCTCCAGAGATGATCCAGATCCTGACTAGTCTCCCAGTCTCTCCAGAGATGATCCAGATCCTGACTAGTCTCCCAGTCTCTCCAGAGATGATCCAGATCCTGACTAGTCTCCCAGTCTCTCCAGAGATGATCCAGATCCTGACTAGTCTCCCAGTCTCTCCAGAGATGATCCAGATCCTGACTAGTCTCCCAGTCTCTCCAGAGATGATCCAGATCCTGACTAGTCTCCCAGTCTCTCCAGAGATGATCCAGATCCTGACTAGTCTCCCAGTCTCTCCAGAGATGATCCAGATCCTGACTAGTCTCCCAGTCTCTCCAGAGATGATCCAGATCCTGACTAGTCTCCCAGTCTCTCCAGAGATGATCCTGACTAGTCTCCCAGTCTCTCCAGAGATGATCCAGATCCTGACTAGTCTCCCAGTCTCTCCAGAGATTATCCATATCCTGACTAGTCTCCCAGTCTCTCCAGAGATGATCCAGATCCTGACTAGTCTCCCAGTCTCTCCAGAGATGATCCAGATCCTGACTAGTCTCCCAGTCTCTCCAGAGATGATCCAGATCCTGACTAGTCTCCCAGTCTCTCCAGAGATGATCCAGATCCTGACTAGTCTCCCAGTCTCTCCAGAGATGATCCAGATCCTGACTAGTCTCCCAGTCTCTCCAGAGATGATCCAGATCCTGACTAGTCTCCCAGTCTCTCCAGAGATGATCCAGATCCTGACTAGTCTCCCAGTCTCTCCAGAGATTATCCAGATCCTGACTAGTCTCCCAGTCTCTCCAGAGATGATCCAGATCCTGACTAGTCTCCCAGTCTCTCCAGAGATGATCCAGATCCTGACTAGTCTCCCAGTCTCTCCAGAGATTACCCAGATCCTGACTAGTCTCCCAGTCTCTCCAGAGATGATCCAGATCCTGACTAGTCTCCCAGTCTCTCCAGAGATGATCCAGATCCTGACTAGTCTCCCAGTCTCTCCAGAGATGATCCAGATCCTGACTAGTCTCCCAGTCTCTCCAGAGATGATCCAGATCCTGACTAGTCTCCCAGTCTCTCCAGAGATGATCCAGATCCTGACTAGTCTCCCAGCCTCTCCAGAGATGATCCAGATCCTGACTAGTCTCCCAGTCTCTCCAGAGATGATCCAGATCCTGACTAGTCTCCCAGTCTCTCCAGAGATGATCCAGATCCTGACTAGTCTCCCAGTCTCTCCAGAGATTACCCAGATCCTGACTAGTCTCCCAGTCTCTCCAGAGATGATCCAGATCCTGACTAGTCTCCCAGTCTCTCCAGAGATGATCCAGATCCTGACTAGTCTCCCAGTCTCTCCAGAGATGATCCAGATCCTGACTAGTCTCCCAGTCTCTCCAGAGATGATCCAGATCCTGACTAGTCTCCCAGCCTCTCCAGAGATGATCCAGATCCTGACTAGTCTCCCAGCCTCTCCAGAGATGATCCAGATCCTGACTAGTCTCCCAGTCTCTCCAGAGATGATCCAGATCCTGACTAGTCTCCCAGTCTCTCCAGAGATGATCCAGATCCTGACTAGTCTCCCAGTCTCTCCAGAGATGATCCAGATCCTGACTAGTCTCCCAGTCTCTCCAGAGATGATCCAGATCCTGACTAGTCTCCCAGTCTCTCCAGAGATGATCCAGATCCTGACTAGTCTCCCAGTCTCTCCAGAGATGATCCAGATCCTGACTAGTCTCCCAGTCTCTCCAGAGATGATCCAGATCCTGACTAGTCTCCCAGTCTCTCCAGAGATGATCCTGACTAGTCTCCCAGTCTCTCCAGAGATGATCCAGATCCTGACTAGTCTCCCAGTCTCTCCAGAGATTATCCATATCCTGACTAGTCTCCCAGTCTCTCCAGAGATGATCCAGATCCTGACTAGTCTCCCAGTCTCTCCAGAGATGATCCAGATCCTGACTAGTCTCCCAGTCTCTCCAGAGATGATCCAGATCCTGACTAGTCTCCCAGTCTCTCCAGAGATGATCCAGATCCTGACTAGTCTCCCAGTCTCTCCAGAGATGATCCAGATCCTGACTAGTCTCCCAGTCTCTCCAGAGATGATCCAGATCCTGACTAGTCTCCCAGTCTCTTCAGAGATGATCCAGATCCTGACTAGTCTCCCAGTCTCTCCAGAGATGATCCAGATCCTGACTAGTCTCCCAGTCTCTCCAGAGATTATCCAGATCCTGACTAGTCTCCCAGTCTCTCCAGAGATGATCCAGATCCTGACTAGTCTCCCAGTCTCTCCAGAGATGATCCAGATCCTGACTAGTCTCCCAGTCTCTCCAGAGATGATCCAGATCCTGACTAGTCTCCCAGTCTCTCCAGAGATGATCCAGATCCTGACTAGTCTCCCAGTCTCTCCAGAGATGATCCAGATCCTGACTAGTCTCCCAGTCTCTCCAGAGATGATCCAGATCCTGACTAGTCTCCCAGTCTCTCCAGAGATTATCCAGATCCTGACTAGTCTCCCAGTCTCTCCAGAGATGATCCAGATCCTGACTAGTCTCCCAGTCTCTCCAGAGATTACCCAGATCCTGACTAGTCTCCCAGCCTCTCCAGAGATGATCCAGATCCTGACTAGTCTCCCAGTCTCTCCAGATATGATCCAGATCCTGACTAGTCTCCCAGTCTCTCCAGAGATGATCCAGATCCTGACTAGTCTCCCAGTCTCTCCAGAGATGATCCAGATCCTGACTAGTCTCCCAGTCTCTCCAGAGATGATCCAGATCCTGACTAGTCTCCCAGTCTCTCCAGAGATGATCCAGATCCTGACTAGTCTCCCAGTCTCTCCAGAGATGATCCAGATCCTGACTAGTCTCCCAGTCTCTCCAGAGATGATCCAGATCCTGACTAGTCTCCCAGTCTCTCCAGAGATTACCCAGATACTGACTAGTCTCCCAGCCTCTCCAGAGATGATCCAGATCCTGACTAGTCTCCCAGTCTCTCCAGAGATGATCCAGATCCTGACTAGTCTCCCAGTCTCTCCAGAGATGATCCAGATCCTGACTAGTCTCCCAGTCTCTACAGAGATGATCCAGATCCTGACTAGTCTCCCAGTCTCTCCAGAGATTACCCAGATCCTGACTAGTCTCCCAGCCTCTCCAGAGATGATCCAGATCCTGACTAGTCTCCCAGTCTCTCCAGATATGATCCAGATCCTGACTAGTCTCCCAGTCTCTCCAGAGATGATCCAGATCCTGACTAGTCTCCCAGTCTCTCCAGAGATGATCCAGATCCTGACTAGTCTCCCAGTCTCTCCAGAGATGATCCAGATCCTGACTAGTCTCCCAGTCTCTCCAGAGACCTGTTCTTATTGTCCTCAAATAGGTTGGAAAAATAGGCTGATCGAGCAGCAGTGAGGGCTCTTTGATATTGCTCTGTACTGTCTATCCAAGCTAGTAGGAAGACTTCCAGTTTGGTGGAGCGCCATTTCCGTTCCAATTTTCTGGAGGCTTGCTTCAGGGCTCGGGTATTCTCTGTATACCAGGGAGCTAGTTTCTTGTGACAAATGTTTTTTGTTTTTAGGGGTGCGACTGCATCTAGGGTATTACGCAAGGTTACATTTAGATCCTCAGTTAGGTGGTTAACTGATGTTTGTACTCTGACGTCCTTGAGTAGGTGGAGGGAGTCTGGAAGGGCCTCTAGGGACCTTTGGGTTGTCCAAGGATTTATAGCACGGCTTATGATGGTCCTTGGTTGGGGTCTGAGCAGAATATTTGTTGCGATTGCAAACATTTACATTTTTACATTTTAGTCATTTAGCAGACGCTCTTATCCAGAGCGACTTACAGTTAGTGTGTGTGGTAATAAGATGGTGGTCCGATAGTCCAGGATTATGAGGAAAAATATTTAGATCCACAATATTTATTCCACGGGACAAAACTAGATCCAAGGTATGACTGTGGCAATGAGTAGGTCCGGAGACATGTTGGACAGAACCCACTGAGTCGATGATGGCTCCGAAAGCCTTTTGGAGTGGGTCTGTTGACTTCTCCATGTGAATATTAAAGTCAGCAAAAATTAGAATATTATCTGCCATGACTACAAGGTCCTATAGGAATTCAGGGAACTCAATGAGGAACTCTGTATACGGCCCAGGGGGGTAAATTGACATTTGCCATCATAAATGTTAACAACACCTCCGACTTTGCGGGATGCGAGGGGGATATGGTCACTAGTGTAACCAGGAGGAGAGGCCTCATTTAACACAGTAAATTCATCAGGCTTAAGCCATGTTTCAGTCAGGCCAATCATATCAAGATTCGGATCAGTGATTAGTTCATTGACCATAACTGCCTTGGAAGTGAGGGATCTAACATTAAGTAGCCCTATTTTGAGATGTGAGATATCACAATCTCTTTCAATAATGACAGGAATGGAGGAGGTCTTTATTCCAGTGAGATTGCTAAGGCAAACACCAGCATGGCACAGACACGGTCTCAATGGGGATAGCTGAGCTGACTACCCTGACTGTGCTAGTGGCAGACTCCACTAAGCTGGCCGGCTGGCTAACAGCCTGCTGCCTGGCCTGCACCCTGTATCATTGGGCTGGCTAACAGCCTGCTGCCTGGCCTGCACCCTGTCTCATTGGGCTGGCTAACAGCCTGCTGCCTGGCCTGCACCCTGTCTCATTGGGCTGGCTAACAGCCTGCTGCCTTGCCTGCACCCTGTCTCATTGGGCTGGCTAACAGCCTGCTGCCTGGCCTGCACCCTGTCTCATTGGGCTGGCTAACAGCCTGCTGCCTGGCCTGCACCCTGTCTCATTGGGCTGGCTAACAGCCTGCTGCCTGGCCTGCACCCTGTCTCATTGGGCTGGCTAACAGCCTGCTGCCTGGCCTGCACCCTGTCTCATTGGGCTGGCTAACAGCCTGCTGCCTGGCCTGCACCCTGTCTCATTGGGGAGGCTAACAGCCTGCTGCCTGGCCTGCACCCTGTCTCATTGTGGAGGCTAACAGCCTGCTGCCTGGCCTGCACCCTGTCTCATTGGGGAGGCTAACAGCCTGCTGCCTGGCCTGCACCCTGTCTCATTGGGGAGGCTAACAGCCTGCTGCCTGGCCTGCACCCTGTCTCATTGGGCTGGCTAACAGCCTGCTGCCTGGCCTGCACCCTGTCTCATTGGGGAGGCTAACAGCCTGCTGCCTGGCCTGCACCCTGTCTCATTGGGCTGGCTAACAGCCTGCTGCCTGGCCTGCACCCTGTCTCATTGGGGAGGCTAACAGCCTGCTGCCTGGCCTGCACCCTGTCTCATTGGGCTGGCTAACAGCCTGCTGCCTGGCCTGCACCCTGTCTCATTGGGGAGGCTAACAGCCTGCTGCCTGGCCTGCACCCTGTCTCATTGGGGAGGCTAACAGCCTGCTGCCTGGCCTGCACCCTGTCTCATTGGGCTGGCTAACAGCCTGCTGCCTGGCCTGCACCCTGTCTCATTGGGCTGGCTAACAGCCTGCTGCCTGGCCTGCACCCTGTCTCATTGGGCTGGCTAACAGCCTGCTGCCTGGCCTGCACCCTGTCTCATTGGGCTGGCTAACAGCCTGCTGCCTGGCCTGCACCCTGTCTCATTGGGCTGGCTAACAGCCTGCTGCCTGGCCTGCACCCTGTCTCATTGGGCTGGCTAACAGCCTGCTGCCTGGCCTGCACCCTGTCTCATTGGGCTGGCTAACAGCCTGCTGCCTGGCCTGCACCCTGTCTCATTGGGGAGGCTAACAGCCTGCTGCCTGGCCTGCACCCTGTCTCATTGGGCTGGCTAACAGCCTGCTGCCTGGCCTGCACCCTGTCTCATTGGGGAGGCTAACAGCCTGCTGCCTGGCCTGCACCCTGTCTCATTGGGCTGGCTAACAGCCTGCTGCCTGGCCTGCACCCTGTCTCATTGGGGAGGCTAACAGCCTGCTGCCTGGCCTGCACCCTGTCTCATTGGGCTGGCTAACAGCCTGCTGCCTGGCCTGCACCCTGTCTCATTGGGGAGGCTAACAGCCTGCTGCCTGGCCTGCACCCTGTCTCATTGGGCTGGCTAACAGCCTGCTGCCTGGCCTGCACCCTGTCTCATTGGGGAGGCTAACAGCCTGCTGCCTGGCCTGCACCCTGTCTCATTGGGCTGGCTAACAGCCTGCTGCCTGGCCTGCACCCTGTCTCATTGGGGAGGCTAACAGCCTGCTGCCTGGCCTGCACCCTGTCTCATTGGGGAGGCTAACAGCCTGCTGCCTGGCCTGCACCCTGTCTCATTGGGCTGGCTAACAGCCTGCTGCCTGGCCTGCACCCTGTCTCATTGGGCTGGCTAACAGCCTGCTGCCTGGCCTGCACCCTGTCTCATTGGGCTGGCTAACAGCCTGCTGCCTGGCCTGCACCCTGTCTCATTGGGCTGGCTAACAGCCTGCTGCCTGGCCTGCACCCTGTCTCATTGGGCTGGCTAACAGCCTGCTGCCTGGCCTGCACCCTGTCTCATTGGGCTGGCTAACAGCCTGCTGCCTGGCCTGCACCCTGTCTCATTGGGCTGGCTAACAGCCTGCTGCCTGGCCTGCACCCTGTCTCATTGGGGAGGCTAACAGCCTGCTGCCTGGCCTGCACCCTGTCTCATTGGGCTGGCTAACAGCCTGCTGCCTGGCCTGCACCCTGTCTCATTGGGGAGGCTAACAGCCTGCTGCCTGGCCTGCACCCTGTCTCATTGGGCTGGCTAACAGCCTGCTGCCTGGCCTGCACCCTGTCTCATTGGGGAGGCTAACAGCCTGCTGCCTGGCCTGCACCCTGTCTCATTGGGGAGGCTAACAGCCTGCTGCCTGGCCTGCACCCTGTCTCATTGGGCTGGCTAACAGCCTGCTGCCTGGCCTGCACCCTGTCTCATTGGGCTGGCTAACAGCCTGCTGCCTGGCCTGCACCCTGTCTCATTGGGGAGGCTAACAGCCTGCTGCCTGGCCTGCACCCTGTCTCATTGGGCTGGCTAACAGCCTGCTGTCTGGCCTGCACCCTGTCTCATTGGGGAGGCTAACAGCCTGCTGCCTGGCCTGCACCCTGTCTCATTGGGGAGGCTAACAGCCTGCTGCCTGGCCTGCACCCTGTCTCATTGTGGAGCTAGAGGAGTTAGAGCCCTGTCTATGTTGGTAGATAAGATGAGAGCACCCCTCCAGCTAGGATGGAGTCCATCACTCCTCAGCAGGCCAGGCTTGGTCCTGTAACACCCCTCCAGCTAGGATGGAGTCCATCACTCCTCAGCAGGCCAGGCTTGGTCCTGTAACACCCCTCCAGCTAGGATGGAGTCCATCACTCCTCAGCAGGCCAGGCTTGGTCCTGTAGCACCCCTCCAGCTAGGATGGAGTCCGTCACTCCTCAGCAGGCCAGGCTTGGTCCTGTAGCACCCCTCCAGCTAGGATGGAGTCCATCACTCCTTAGCAGGCCAGGCTTGGTCCTGTAGCACCCCTCCAGGGTCCATCACTCCTCAGCAGGCCAGGCTTGGTCCTGTAGCACCCCTCCAGCTAGGATGGAGTCCATCACTCCTCAGCAGGCCAGGCTTGGTCCTGTAACACCCCTCCAGCTAGGATGGAGTCCATCACTCCTCAGCAGGCCAGGCTTGGTCCTGTAGCACCCCTCCAGCTAGGATGGAGTCCGTCACTCCTCAGCAGGCCAGGCTTGGTCCTGTAGCACCCCTCCAGCTAGGATGGAGTCCATCACTCCTCAGCAGGCCAGGCTTGGTCCTGTAGCACCCCTCCAGCTAGGATGGAGTCCATCACTCCTCAGCAGGCCAGGCTTGGTCCTGTAGCACCCCTCCAGCTATGATGGAGTCCATCACTCCTCAGCAGGCCAGGCTTGGTCCTGTAGCACCCCTCCATCTAGGATGGAGTCCATCACTCCTCAGCAGGCCAGGCTTGGTCCTGTAGCACCCCTCCAGCTAGGATGGAGTCCATCACTCCTCAGCAGGCCAGGCTTGGTCCTGTAACACCCTTCCAGATAGGATGGAGTCCGTCACTCCTCAGCAGGCCAGGCTTGGTCCTGTAACACCCCTCCAGGGTCCATCACTCCTCAGCAGGCCAGGCTTGGTCCTGTAGCACCCCTCCAGCTAGGATGGAGTCCGTCACTCCTTAGCAGGCCAGGCTTGGTCCTGTAGCACCCCTCCAGGGTCCATCACTCCTCAGCAGGCCAGGCTTGGTCCTGTAACACCCCTCCAGCTAGGATGGAGTCCATCACTCCTCAGCAGGCCAGGCTTGGTCCTGTAGCACCCCTCCAGCTAGGATGGAGTCCATCACTCCTCAGCAGGCCAGGCTTGGTCCTGTAGCACCCCTCCAGCTAGGATGGAGTCCGTCACTCCTCAGCAGGCCAGGCTTGGTCCTGTAGCACCCCTCCAGCTAGGATGGAGTCCATCACTCCTCAGCAGGCCAGGCTTGGTCCTGTAGCACCCCTCCAGCTAGGATGGAGTCCATCACTCCTCAGCAGGCCAGGCTTGGTCCTGTAGCACCCCTCCAGCTATGATGGAGTCCATCACTCCTCAGCAGGCCAGGCTTGGTCCTGTAGCACCCCTCCAGCTAGGATGGAGTCCATCACTCCTTAGCAGGCCAGGCTTGGTCCTGTAGCACCCCTCCAGGGTCCATCACTCCTCAGCAGGCCAGGCTTGGTCCTGTAACACCCCTCCAGCTAGGATGGAGTCCATCACTCCTCAGCAGGCCAGGCTTGGTCCTGTAGCACCCCTCCAGCTAGGATGGAGTCCATCACTCCTCAGCAGGCCAGGCTTGGTCCTGTAGCACCCCTCCAGCTAGGATGGAGTCCATCACTCCTTAGCAGGCCAGGCTTGGTCCTGTAGCACCCCTCCAGCTAGGATGGAGTCCGTCACTCCTCAGCAGGCCAGGCTTGGTCCTGTAACACCCCTCCAGGGTCCATCACTCCTCAGCAGGCCAGGCTTGGTCCTGTAGCACCCCTCCAGCTAGGATGGAGTCCGTCACTCCTTAGCAGGCCAGGCTTGGTCCTGTAGCACCCCTCCAGGGCCCATCACTCCTCAGCAGGCCAGGCTTGGTCCTGTAACACCCCTCCAGCTAGGATGGAGTCCATCACTCCTCAGCAGGCCAGGCTTGGTCCTGTAACACCCCTCCATCTAGGATGGAGTCCATCACTCCTCAGCAGGCCAGGCTTGGTCCTGTAGCACCCCTCCATCTAGGATGGAGTCCATCACTCCTCAGCAGGCCAGGCTTGGTCCTGTAGCACCCCTCCAGCTAGGATGGAGTCCATCACTCCTCAGCAGGCCAGGCTTGGTCCTGTAGCACCCCTCCAGCTAGGATGGAGTCCATCACTCCTCAGCAGGCCAGGCTTGGTCCTGTAGCACCCCTCCAGCTAGGATGGAGTCCATCACTCCTCAGCAGGCCAGGCTTGGTCCTGTAACACCCCTCCAGCTAGGATGGAGTCCATCACTCCTCAGCAGGCCAGGCTTGGTCCTGTAGCACCCCTCCGGCTAGGATGGAGTCCATCACTCCTCAGCAGGCCAGGCTTGGTCCTGTAGCACCCCTCCATCTAGGATGGAGTCCGTCACTCCTCAGCAGGCCAGGCTTGGTCCTGTAGCACCCCTCCAGCTAGGATGAAGTCCATCACTCCTCAGCAGGCCAGGCTTGGTCTTGTAGCACCCCTCCAGCTAGGATGGAGTCCATCACTCCTCAGCAGGCCAGGCTTGGTCCTGTAGCACCCCTCCAGCTAGGATGGAGTCCATCACTCCTCAGCAGGCCAGGCTTGGTCCTGTAGCACCCCTCCAGCTAGGATGGAGTCCGTCACTCCTCAGCAGGCCAGGCTTGGTCCTGTAGCACCCCTCCAGCTAGGATGGAGTCCGTCACTCCTCAGCAGGCCAGGCTTGGTCCTGTAACACCCCTCCAGCTAGGATGGAGTCCGTCACTCCTCAGCAGGCCAGGCTTGGTCCTGTAGCACCCCTCCAGCTAGGATGGAGTCTGTCACTCCTCAGCAGGCCAGGCTTGGTCCTGTAGCACCCCTCCAGCTAGGATGGAGTCCATCACTCCTCAGCAGGCCAGGCTTGGTCCTGTTTGTGGGTGAGTCCCAGAAAGAGAGCCAATTATCTACAAATTCTATTTTTTGGGAGGGGCAGAAAACTGTTTTCAACATTCAGAGACTTGTCTCGAAGCCACTCCTGCGTCATCTTGGCTGTGACATAGGGTCGTTGTCCAGTTGGAAGGTGAACCTCCGGTCAGAGTGACCATCGGGTTCTTGGTCACCTCCCTGACCAAGGCCCTTCTCCCCCGATTGCTCAGTTTGGCCGGACGGCCAGCTCTAGGAAGAGTCTTGGTGGTTCCAAACTTCTTCCATTTAAGAATGATGGAGGCCACAGTGTTCTTGGGGACCTTCAATGCTGCAGACATTTTGTGGTACCCTTCCCCAAATCTGTGCCTCGACACAATCCTGTCTCGGAGCTCTACGGACAATTCCTTCAACCTCATGGCTTGGTTTTTGCTCTGACATGCACTGTCAACTGTGGGACCTTATAGAGACAGGTGTGTGCCTTTCCAAATCATGTCCAATCAATTGAATTTACCACAGGTGGACTCCAAATCAAGTTGTAGAAACATCTCAAGAATGATCAATGGGAACAGGAGGCACCTGAGCTCAATTTCGAGTCTCATAGCAAAGGATCTGAATACTTATTTAAATAAGGTATTTCTGTTTTTATTTTTAATACATTTGCTAAAATTTATAAAAACCTGTTTTCGCTTTGTCATTATGGGATATTGTGTGTAGATAGATGAGGAATAAAATGTATTTAATCCATTTTAGAATAAGGCTGTAACGTAACAAAATGTGGAAAAAGTCAAGGGGTCTGAATACTTTCCGAATGCACCACATAGAAATGAACACATCCCCCAGCCCACTGTATTGGTCCATTATATAGCCTGTTTAATGATATTCTGTTGTTGTTTCCCGTGTCTAGTCCAAGGTTCTGTTCTCCCAGAGTAGCAGTAGCCCTACTCTGTGTCTGTCCAGCGATGGGTCAGGACCAGACCGGTTGACTACAGGGCTAACCCAGGTGTTGGATGTATTGGCCCAGGCTGAGACCACTACAGGGCTAACCCAGGTGTTGGATGTGTTGGCCCAGGCTGAGACCACTACAGGGCTAACCCAGGTGTTGGATGTGTTGGCCCAGGCTGAGACCACCCTGCTGTGGCGGCACCAGGAAGTACAGGTCTGTTGAAGACATGCATCAGATCCACTGTTCTAATAGGCTGTTTGAAGACAGACTCTACCCAGCAGGCCAAGCGTGTTCTAATGTTGTCATTTCAACCCATTTTTCCCCCCTGGGTAGAGAAGATATCTATATCTGTTTCTGCATGATCTAGTTAAGTCCAAACAAGCCACCAGTGTCCATGTCTCATCTCCCGCTTCCCTTCAGGATGCTGCGGCTAGCCTGCGGAGGCTGGGTGAGGAGAGAGCGGCGCTGGAACAGAGAGTCAGACAGCTGGAGACAGACACAGAGGAGAGGCAGACACAGAGCCTGCATGGAGGACAGGAGCTCACACACACACAGGACATGTTGCTCAGGTAACACACACAGGACATGTTGCTCAGGTAACACACACAGGACATGTTGCTCAGGTAACACACACAGGACGTGTTGCTCAGGTAAGACACACTGGACGTGTTGCTCAGGTAACACACACTGGACGTGTTGCTCAGGTAAGACACGTTGCTCAGGTAAGACACGTTGCTCAGGTAAGACACACTGGACGTGTTGCTCAGGTAAGACACACTGGACGTGTTGCTCAGGTAAGACACGTTGCTCAGGTAAGACACGTTGCTCAGGTAAGACACACTGGACGTGTTGCTCAGGTAAGACACGTTGCTCAGGTAAGACACACTGGACGTGTTGCTCAGGTAAGACACGTTGCTCAGGTAAGACACGTTGCTCAGGTAACACACACTGGACGTGTTGCTCAGGTAACACACATGTTGCTCAGGTAAGACACACTGGACGTGTTGCTCAGGTAAGACACACTGGACGTGTTGCTCAGGTAACACACACTGGACGTGTTGCTCAGGTAACACACACTGGACGTGTTGCTCAGGTAAGACACGTTGCTCAGGTAAGACACACTGGACGTGTTGCTCAGGTAAGACACGTTGCTCAGGTAAGACACACTGGACGTGTTGCTCAGGTAAGACACGTTGCTCAGGTAAGACACGTTGCTCAGGTAACACACACTGGACGTGTTGCTCAGGTAACACACATGTTGCTCAGGTAAGACACACTGGACGTGTTGCTCAGGTAAGACACACTGGACGTGTTGCTCAGGTAACACACACTGGACGTGTTGCTCAGGTAACACACACTGGACGTGTTGCTCAGGTAACACACATGTTGCTCAGGTAAGACACACTGGACATGTTGCTCAGGTAACACACACTGGACGTGTTGCTCAGGTAAGACACGTTGCTCAGGTAAGACACACTGGACGTGTTGCTCAGGTAAGACACGTTGCTCAGGTAAGACACGTTGCTCAGGTAACACACACTGGACGTGTTGCTCAGGTAACACACATGTTGCTCAGGTAAGACACACTGGACGTGTTGCTCAGGTAAGACACACTGGACGTGTTGCTCAGGTAACACACACTGGACGTGTTGCTCAGGTAACACACACTGGACGTGTTGCTCAGGTAAGACACGTTGCTCAGGTAAGACACACTGGACGTGTTGCTCAGGTAAGACACGTTGCTCAGGTAAGACACGTTGCTCAGGTAAGACACACTGGACGTGTTGCTCAGGTCTCGGGTGAGGAGGAGGAAGCCTGCTTATTTAAACCTGAATTTAGCCAGGTGGGTTGTTGAGAATAATATATATTTTACAATAATAACCTGTTCCTACTTCTGTTCTGCAGGATGTCTTGTGTTCTCTCTAGCCTGGTCCCGGATCTGTTTGTGCTGTCTTGCCAACTCCTGGTCATTGTCCCAGAGGAGTTGGAAAGACCGCACAAACAGATGTGGGACCAGGCTCTGTGTTCTCCACGTATAGTTGACTGGAAAAACGCTGGAGATTCACCCATCTATGTTGCTGTTGCTGTGTCAGTGAGAGAGAGATGGTGGGCTCCCTGAGGAGCCAGCTGGAGGAAGAAGAGAGACGGAGTGAGGAGAGAAGGAAGGAGAACGAACGACTGAGACGGGAGAGAGAGAGGGAGGTGGAAGAGAGGAAGGAGCTGGAGAGTGAGAGGCAGAGACGGTACCTACTCCAGGTCACTGTAAAGTCAACTGTTGATGTAACAAGGGCTTTACAAACCATTTGATTGATTGATTTGATTGACAGATTGGAGGCTGACCTGGTAGAGAGTGCCCATCTCAGTGAGCGTGAGGCTCGTATCCGCATGGAGCTGCATGCCCTACAGGGGGCGCTGCAGAGAGAACAGCTGGACAGGGAGAGGGCAGAAGAGGAAGCTGCTGATGTTAAGAATGCTCTAAGCAAGGTACAGCTATCATCTCTGACCTCTAACCTCTTGAGTCTTAGATTGGATCTGACACATGCTCGTTGTATTTGTCTGCCTTTGTTTACATGATCGTGATCGCTCACCCGTTAAAGCCTGCAAACTACATGCATCGTTTCATATTGAAAATAGAGTATTATGTTGTAGGGTGTCCAGTCAAACACGCATCTTTTGACCAATGGGTAAAATAAGGTGTTAATTGTGTAGATACTCCTCCAAGAAAACCAATGGACCAAACCTCATGTCTCTATCCGTTCAAAGTTACTAGAGTTTATTCCCATATAGGATGACTAGAATTAGTGTGAGTAAACCAATGGAGGACAGAGAAAAAAAGTGGGCAAAAATTAAGAAAATAGCATGGCGTCAGCTGGGCTGGATGCTGGGAGAGAATGGCTAACTGACAGGAAACTAGCATGGCGTCAGCTGGGCTGGATGCTGGGAGAGAATGGCTAACTGACAGGAAACTAGCATGGCGTCAGCTGGGCTGGATGCTGGGAGAGAATGGCTAACTGACAGGAAACTAGCATGGCGTCAGCTGGGCTGGATGCTGGGAGAGAATGGCTAACTGACAGGAAACTAGCATGGCGTCAGCTGGGCTGGATGCTGGGAGAGAATGGCTAACTGACAGGAAACTAGCATGGCGTCAGCTGGGCTGGATGCTGGGAGAGAATGGCTAACTGACAGGAAACTAGCATGGCGTCAGCTGGGCTGGATGCTGGGAGAGAATGGCTAACTGACAGGAAACTAGCATGGCGTCAGCTGGGCTGGATGCTGGGAGAGAATGGCTAACTGACAGGAAACTAGCATGGCGTCAGCTGGGCTGGATGCTGGGAGAGTATTAAGGCTAACTGACAGGAAACTAGCATGGCGTCAGCTGGGCTGGATGCTGGGAGAGAATGGCTAACTGACAGGAAACTAGCATGGCGTCAGCTGGGCTGGATGCTGGGAGAGAATGGCTAAACTGACAGGAAACTAGCATGGCGTCAGCTGGGCTGGATGCTGGGAGAGAATGGCTAACTGACAGGAAACTAGCATGGCGTCAGCTGGGCTGGATGCTGGGAGAGAATGGCTAACTGACAGGAAACTAGCATGGCGTCAGCTGGGCTGGATGCTGGGAGAGAATGGCTAACTGACAGGAAACTAGCATGGCGTCAGCTGGGCTGGATGCTGGGAGAGAATGGCTAACTGACAGGAAACTAGCATGGCGTCAGCTGGGCTGGATGCTGGGAGAGAATGGCTAACTGACAGGAAACTAGCATGGCTTCAGCTGGGCTGGATGCTGGGAGAGAATGGCTAACTGACAGGCTCCAGGCTCACCGCTGAACTCCTCATGTTTCTACTCAAACCCAAAGGACATAAAATGTAGAGCTAAGACAGATATCGATTTTGAGACATGACATGTAGTATTTTCATATTTTAGTATACACCTTTCATATTAATGCGTCATTCCTGATTGTTTTCGAAGATTTCTCACAAATATAAGCGTATCTCTGAAATGTCAATGTAGCTCAAGAGTGTACCCCAAGCTTTTTATTTCAAAGCCTTTTCTATTTAATCCAGCTTCTGTCATGCTAATTTAGCTTTTTGCGACCCGCGGAAACAACTTTGCAGACGACGACCACAACATCTAAAATCATCAAAAGTTACTGTCAGCAGAGCTTATTATCGGATGTAATAGGTTACGAAATCCGACTTTTTGGATATAATGTGAATGATGTTAGAGAAAGACCCCACTGAACGATTCAGAACATGAAGAATCATATTTGTCTTGGTAAAATGTGTTTTATTACATAAGGAACTGAAATGTTTTCTCCCACTCTGGGCAGAGTGGCGGGCACCCTATAATATTACATTTACATTTACATTTTAGTCATTTAGCAGACGCTCTTATCCAGAGCGACTTACAGTTAGTGAGTGCATACATTACATTTTTTATACTGGCCCCCCATGGGAATCGAACCCACAACCCTGGCGTTGCAAACGCCATGCTCTACCAACTGAGCTACGTCCCTGCCGGCCATTCCCTCCCCTACCCTGGACGACGCTGGGCCAATTGTGCGCCGCCCATGAGTCTCCCGGTCGTGGCCGGCTACGACAGAGCCTGGATTCGAACCAGGATCTCTAGTGGCACAGCTAGCACTGCGATGCAAATCCCCTTTGATGCTAACGCTTGCTTCTACTGCACATGCTAGCTTTCATGCTGTTCTGTTCTGTCTCTTTGTCATGGCGTTGTTTCTTCAGCACAAATGATGAAGGTGAAGACTAGAGCAGAAGAGCAGCTCTCATCTTCTTCCCTCAGGACCCCTGTGGAAATGTTGCCTTTCCCACTGGTAGTCTTGCTACTCACATCCCTCCTTCCTCTCCTCCTTCCTCTCCTCCTTCCTCTCCCCTCTCTCTCCCCTCTCTCTCCCCTCGGTCTCCTCCCTCATTCCTCCCTTTGCTTCCCTCCAGGCCCGTGAGTCAGTCTTAACCCTGTCATCCGGTCAGACCCTTCTGAAGAGAGAAGTGTCAGAGCACCGTGATGCCCTAGAGAAGATGGCTGCCTTAAACGAAGCCCTAGCCAAGGACAAGAGAGAGCTCAACGCCCAGGCTATACAGGTATACATTAACCCTAACACCCAGGCTATACAGGTATACATTAACCCCAACACCCAGGCTATACAGGTATACATTAACCCTAACACCCAGTGCTTTGTTGCACTTTTACATCGATGTTGAACATTTCTACTGTCCCACTCTTGTCCACTGTCCCACTCTTGTCCACTGCCCTGTCAAATGTTCAAAATAAATAAATACTCTGCTAAATAAACTGCTAAGCTGTCTCAGACAACTACTCTAGACCCAGAGAGAATGACCTGTTCTTCTCCCCCACAAGCTTGAGATGGAGATGGCTGACCTCCAGGGCCAGCTACAGGGACTGGAGTCAAAGGTCATGACCCTTCGTAGGGAGCTGAAGACCCAGTCCAATGAGAGCACAGAGTTAAGGTAGGACATTATGTGACTTCATCAAAAGTAGACAGACCTTTCTTAAATCCATTACAACTGTTCCAAATAATGTTAATGACATCTGTTTTGAAGACTAAATGCGAACATTAATTTGCCTCAGCGCCTGTCTGCGAGGGCTGGTTTGTGATCGTGATAGTTCCATCAGTATTCTCAGAGCTCTGGCTGTGTGTGACAATCAATCAACATCTTATCAATCAATGTATTTGTCCAGGACTCGTAGAGGATCAGAGCTGAGCTCCCTGCAGCAGCTGAGGCACAGAGAGAGGGACCTGGAGAGTGAGGTGGAGACCCTACGAGAGGAGAAGGAGAGAGAAATCACCGCTCTGGTGGAGGAGAGAGGGATGGATGGAAAACGACTGGAAGAGGTGAAGGAGAACAGGAGAGTGGCATTGAGTCTTTTTATTTTATCTGTGGGGTTTGTGTTGCTTCTATTCAGTTGATTGTTTTTGCGTATTGTTCTTGACGTGTGCGTTCCAGCTGTCTGTGCAGCACAGTGCAGTGTGTGGGGAGTTGAGCGGTCTACAGGCAGAGCTGTGCAAAGCGACAGAGCAGCGGAGGAGGGCAGAGAGAGAGAGCCAGGATGTGGCGGGGACTGTCCTCTCACTGGAGAGAGAGAGAGACCAGCTGGAGCAGGACATAGAGGAACTCAGGTCAATATACTCTTCATGCTTTACAAACGTATAAAAGTAAAGGTTAAAAGCAGAAAATGTGATTTAAGAAAACAGATTTGCCTGCACACTGCCTTAAACGGATAGTTCAGCCAAATGACTAAAGAACTCAATGGTTTCCTGACCCTGTCAGCAGTCTATGGAAAAGGTTTGACAGCAATCCATGCTTTGGTTTAGTTTCCTTGGCAGTGGCTAGTAGTGTTTCCAAATGCTGGCACAAATCCCATTCAAGTAATGAGACCGATATTTCCAGTGATTTTAAACATCACATCCATACTAGAATAGACCTACAAATACTGAACTGTTAAATAAAATGGGATCACTGTAGGTTATCCATTTTTTCCATTGTATGGCTAGAGATAATGCAATGATGCCTATATTAATTTATATGAAAATACTTATACAACTTCTGTTGCATTCACCTTTTACTTATTTGCATATTAGGATGTTTTGGACATGATGTGCGAAAAATGCTAATATTGGTCCCATGACTCAAATGGGATTTGTGCCACGAATGCTAAAATGTTAGCATTTGGAAACAGTGACAGGGAAACTAAACCAACACATTAATTTCTGTCGTTCCTTGTCCATAGACTGCTTACAGCACGTGTCAAACTCATTCCACGGAGGGCCGAGTGGCTGCTGGTTTACACGGAGGGCCGAGTGGCTGCTGGTTTACACGGAGGGCCGAGTGGCTGCTGGTTTACACGGAGGGCCGAGTGGCTGCTGGTTTACACGGAGGGCCGAGTGGCTGCTGGTTTACGCTCCTCCCTTGTACTTGATGGATGAATTAAGGTCACTAGTTAGTAAGGAACTCCCCTCACCTGGTTGTCTAGGTCTTAGCAAGGAACTCCCCTCACCTGGTTGTCTAGGTCTTAGTAAGGAACTCCCCTCACCTGGTTGTCTAGGTCTTAGTGAGGAACTCCCCTCACCTGGTTGTCTAGGTCTTAGTAAGGAACTCCCCTCACCTGGTTGTCTAGGTCTTAGCAAGGAACTCCCCTCACCTGGTTGTCTAGGTCTTAGTAAGGAACTCCCCTCACCTGGTTGTCTAGGTCTTAGTAAGGAACTCCCATCACCTGGTTGTCTAGGTCTTAGTAAGGAACTCCCCTCACCTGGTTGTCTAGGTCTTAGCAAGGAACTCCCCTCACCTGGTTGTCTAGGTCTTAGCAAGGAACTCCCCTCACCTGGTTGTCTAGGTCTTAGTGAGGAACTCCCCTCACCTGGTTGTCTAGGTCTTAGTGAGGAACTCCCCTCACCTGGTTGTCTAGGTCTTAGTAAGGAACTCCCCTCACCTGGTTTTCTAGGTCTTAGCAAGGAACTCCCCTCACCTGGTTGTCTAGGTCTTAGTAAGGAACTCCCCTCACCTGGTTGTCTAGGTCTTAGTAAGGAACTCCCCTCACCTGGTTGTCTAGGTCTTAGTAAGGAACTCCCCTCACCTGGTTGTCTAGGTCTTAGTAAGGAACTCCCCTCACCTGGTTGTCTAGGTCTTAGTAAGGAACTCCCCTCACCTGGTTGTCTAGGTCTTAGCAAGGAACTCCCCTCACCTGGTTGTTGTTGTTGTTGTTGTTGTGTCATTTAGCAGACGCTCTTATCCAGAGCGACTTACAGGAGCAATTAGGGTTAAGTGCCTTGCTCAAGGGCACTTGTCTATGTCTTAGCAAGGAACTCCCCTCACCTGGTTGTCTAGGTCTTAGTGAGGAACTCCCCTCACCTGGTTGTCTAGGTCTTAGTGAGGAACTCCCCTCACCTGGTTGTCTAGGTCTTAGTAAGGAACTCCCCTCACCTGGTTTTCTAGGTCTTAGCAAGGAACTCCCCTCACCTGGTTGTCTAGGTCTTAGTAAGGAACTCCCCTCACCTGGTTGTCTAGGTCTTAGTAAGGAACTCCCCTCACCTGGTTGTCTAGGTCTTAGTAAGGAACTCCCCTCACCTGGTTGTCTAGGTCTTAGTAAGGAACTCCCCTCACCTGGTTGTCTAGGTCTTAGTGAGGAACTCCCCTCACCTGGTTGTCTAGGTCTTAGTAAGGAACTCCCCTCACCTGGTTGTCTAGGTCTTAGCAAGGAACTCCCCTCACCTGGTTGTCTAGGTCTTAGTAAGGAACTCCCCTCACCTGGTTGTCTAGGTCTTAGTAAGGAACTCCCCTCACCTGGTTGTCTAGGTCTTAGTAAGGAACTCCCCTCACCTGGTTGTCTAGGTCTTAGTAAGGAACTCCCTTCACCTGGTTGTCTAGGTCTTAGTAAGGAACTCCCCTCACCTGGTTGTCTAGGTCTTAGTAAGGAACTCCCCTCACCTGGTTGTCTAGGTCTTAGTAAGGAACTCCCCTCACCTGGTTGTCTAGGTCTTAGTGAGGAACTCCCCTCACCTGGTTGTCTAGGTCTTAGTAAGGAACTCCCCTCACCTGGTTGTCTAGGTCTTAGCAAGGAACTCCCCTCACCTGGTTGTCTAGGTCTTAGTGAGGAACTCCCCTCACCTGGTTGTCTAGGTCTTAGTGAGGAACTCCCCTCACCTGGTTGTCTAGGTCTTAGCAAGGAACTCCCCTCACCTGGTTGTCTAGGTCTTAGTAAGGAACTCCCCTCACCTGGTTGTCTAGGTCTTAGTAAGGAACTCCCATCACCTGGTTGTCTAGGTCTTAGTAAGGAACTCCCCTCACCTGGTTGTCTAGGTCTTAGCAAGGAACTCCCCTCACCTGGTTGTCTAGGTCTTAGCAAGGAACTCCCCTCACCTGGTTGTCTAGGTCTTAGCGAGGAACTCCCCTCACCTGGTTGTCTAGGTCTTAGTGAGGAACTCCCCTCAACTGGTTGTCTAGGTCTTAGTAAGGAACTCCCCTCACCTGGTTGTCTAGGTCTTAGTGAGGAACTCCCCTCACCTGGTTGTCTAGGTCTTAGTGAGGAACTCCCCTCACCTGGTTGTCTAGGTCTTAGTAAGGAACTCCCCTCACCTGGTTGTCTAGGTCTTAGCAAGGAACTCCCCTCACCTGGTTGTCTAGGTCTTAGTAAGGAACTCCAGTCTCACCTGGTTGTCTAGGTCTTAGTAAGGAACTCCCCTCACCTGGTTGTCTAGGTCTTAATAAGGAACTCCCCTCACCTGGTTGTCTAGGTCTTAGTAAGGAACTCCCCTCACCTGGTTGTCTAGGTCTTAGTGAGGAACTCCCCTTACCTGGTTGTCTAGGTCTTAGTAAGGAACTCCCCTCACCTGGTTGTCTAGGTCTTAGTGAGGAACTCCCCTCACCTGGTTGTCTAGGTCTTAGTGAGGAACTCCCCTCACCTGGTTGTCTAGGTCTTAGTGAGGAACTCCCCTCACCTGGTTGTCTAGGTCTTAGTAAGGAACTCCCCTCACCTGGTTGTCTAGGTCTTAGTGAGGAACTCCCCTCACCTGGTTGTCTAGGTCTTAGTAAGGAACTCCCCTCACCTGGTTGTCTAGGTCTTTGTAAGGAACTCCGCTCACCTGGTTGTCTTAGTAAGGAACTCCCCTCACCTGGTTGTCTAGGTCTTAGTGAGGAACTCCCCTCACCTGGTTGTCTAGGTCTTAGTAAGGAACTCCCCTCACCTGGTTGTCTAGGTCTTAGTAAGGAACTCGCCTCACCTGGTTGTCTAGGTCTTAGTAAGGAACTCCCCTCACCTGGTTGTCTAGGTCTTAGTGAGGAACTCCCCTCACCTGGTTGTCTAGGTCTTAGTAAGGAACTCCCCTCACCTGGTTGTCTAGGTCTTAGTAAGGAACTCCCCTCACCTGGTTGTCTAGGTCTTAGTAAGGAACTCCCCTCACCTGGTTGTCTAGGTCTTAGTAAGGAACTAACAGTAGTATCATAGTGGTATTAGCATTGTAGTGGTAGTAGTATCGTAGTGGTATTAGCATTGTAGTGGTGGTAGTATCGTAGTGGTATTAGCGTTGTAGTGGTAGTAGTATCATAGTGGTATTAGCGTTGTAGTGGTGATAGTATCGTAATGGTATTAGCATTATAGTGGTGGTATTAGCGTTGTAGTGGTAGTAGTATCGTAGTGGTATTAGCATTGTAGTGGTAGTAGTATCATAGTGGTATTAGCGTTGTAGTGGTAGTAGTATCATAGTGGTATTAGCGTTGTAGTGGTAGTAGTATCGTAGTGGTATTAGCGTTGTAGTGGTAGTAGTATCGTAGTGGTATTAGCGTTGTAGTGGTGGTAGTATCGTAGTGGTATTAGCGTTGTAGTGGTGGTAGTATCGTAGTGGTATTAGCGTTGTAGTGGTAGTAGTATCGTAGTGGTATTAGCATTGTAGTGGTGGTATTAGCGTTGTAGTGGTAGTAGTATCGTAGTGGTATTAGCGTTGTAGTGGTGGTAGTATCGTAGTGGGATTAGCGTTGTAGTGGTGGTATTAGCGTTGTAGTGCTAGTAGTATCGTAGTGGTATTAGCATTGTAGTGGTAGTAGTATCGTAGTGGTATTAGCATTGTAGTGGTAGTAGTATCGTAGTGGTATTAGCATTGTAGTGGTGGTAGTATCGTAGTGGTATTAGCGTTGTAGTGGTAGTAGTATCGTAGTGGTATTAGCGTTGTAGTGGTAGTAGTATCGTAGTGGTAGTAGTATCGTAGTGGTATTAGCGTTGTAGTGGTAGTAGTATCGTAGTGGTATTAGCGTTGTAGTGGTAGTAGTATCGTAGTGGTATTAGCGTTGTAGTGGTAGTAGTATCGTAGTGGTATTAGCGTTGTAGTGGTAGTAGTATCGTAGTGGTATTAGCGTTGTAGTGGTAGTAGTATCGTAGTGGTATTAGCGTTGTAGTTGTAGTGGTATTAGCGTTGTAGTGGTGGTATTAGCGTTGTAGTGGTAGTAGTATCGTAGTGGTATTAGCGTTGTAGTGGTGGTATTAGCGTTGTAGTGGTGGTATTAGCGTTGTAGTGGTAGTAGTATTGTAGTGGTATTAGCGTTGTAGTGGTAGTAGTATCATAGTGGTATTAGCGTTGTAGTGGTAGTAGTATCGTAGTGGTATTAGCATTGTAGTAGTATCGTAGTGGTATTAGCGTTGTAGTGGTAGTAGTATCGTAGTGGTATTAGCGTTGTAGTGGTGGTAGTATCGTAGTGGTATTAGCGTTGTAGTGGTGGTAGTATCGTAGTGGTATTAGCGTTGTAGTGGTAGTAGTATCATAGTGGTATTAGCGTTGTAGTGGTAGTAGTATCGTAGTGGTATTAGCGTTGTAGTGGTAGTAGTATCGTAGTGGTATTAGCGTTGTAGTGGTGGTAGTATCGTAGTGGTATTAGTGTTGTAGTGGTGGTAGTATCGTAGTGGTATTAGCGTTGTAGTGGTAGTAGTATCGTAGTGGTATTAGCATTGTAGTGGTGGTATTAGCGTTGTAGTGGTAGTAGTATCGTAGTGGTATTAGCGTTGTAGTGGTGGTAGTATCGTAGTGGGATTAGCGTTGTAGTGGTGGTATTAGCGTTGTAGTGCTAGTAGTATCGTAGTGGTATTAGCGTTGTAGTGGTAGTAGTATCGTAGTGGTATTAGCATTGTAGTGGTAGTAGTATCGTAGTGGTATTAGCATTGTAGTGGTGGTAGTATCGTAGTGGTATTAGCGTTGTAGTGGTAGTAGTATCGTAGTGGTATTAGCGTTGTAGTGGTAGTAGTATCGTAGTGGTAGTAGTATCGTAGTGGTATTAGCGTTGTAGTGGTAGTAGTATCGTAGTGGTATTAGCGTTGTAGTGGTAGTAGTATCGTAGTGGTATTAGCGTTGTAGTGGTAGTAGTATCGTAGTGGTATTAGCGTTGTAGTGGTAGTAGTATCGTAGTGGTATTAGCGTTGTAGTGGTAGTAGTATCGTAGTGGTATTAGCGTTGTAGTTGTAGTAGTATCGTAGTGGTATTAGCGTTGTAGTGGTGGTATTAGCGTTGTAGTGGTAGTAGTATCGTAGTGGTATTAGCGTTGTAGTGGTGGTATTAGCGTTGTAGTGGTGGTATTAGCGTTGTAGTGGTAGTAGTATCGTAGTGGTATTAGCGTTGTAGTGGTAGTAGTATCATAGTTGTATTAGCGTTGTAGTGGTAGTAGTATCGTAGTGGTATTAGCATTGTAGTGGTGGTATTAGCGTTGTAGTGGTAGTAGTATCGTAGTGGTATTAGCGTTGTAGTGGTAGTAGTATCATAGTGGTATTAGCGTTGTAGTGGTAGTAGTATCGTAGTGGTATTAGCATTGTAGTGGTGGTATTAGCGTTGTAGTGGTAGTAGTATCGTAGTGGTATTAGCGTTGTAGTGGTAGTAGTATCATACTGGTATTAGCGTTGTAGTGGTAGTAGGATCATAGTGGTATTAGCGTTGTAGTGGTAGTAGTATCATAGTGGTATTAGCGTTGTAGTGGTGGTATTAGCATTGTAGTGGTAGTAGGATCATAGTGGTATTAGCGTTGTAGTGGTAGTAGTATCATAGTGGTATTAGCGTTGTAGTGGTGGTATTAGCGTTGTAGTGGTAGTAGGATCATAGTGGTATTAGCGTTGTAGTGGTGGTATTAGCATTGTAGTGGTAGTAGTATCATAGTGGTATTAGCGTTGTAGTGGTAGTAGTATCATAGTGGTATTAGCATTGTAGTGGTAGTAGTATCATAGTGGTATTAGCGTTGTAGTGGTGGTATTAGCGTTGTAGTGGTAGTAGGATCATAGTGGTATTAGCGTTGTAGTGGTGATAGTATTGTAGTGGTAGTAGTATCGTAGTGGTCTCTCCCTGTATGTATGAGTTGTATTTGTCTCTCCAGGATCCTGACGGTGTCCCAGCAACACCAGTTAACCCAGGCCCAACAGCAGGTCTCAGGGCTGGAGGTAGAGCGGAGCCAGCTACAGGTCCAGGTCACCACTCTGCTCCAGACCAAGGACGTGCTGCAGGGTGAGCAGTGACACCTGTTGCCTTAAAGATGAATCCCAATTTCCATTTGGCAGGAGTCAGAAAGTCTAGGAGCCTACTTCCAGAATCCAAGCCTACTGTAACCTACAATGGAAATATGACAAAAGTCCTAGATTTACCTCTCTGTGAGTTGGGGTCTCCAGACCCCATCAAATTACACAGAACCAGCCCATGTATCCACATTCTGTATGTGTTCATTTTCAAAGTTATTGAACTCATCATGGCTGTGTTGTATTGGTCCCCGATATCTCTGTCCTTTGTCCTCCAGGGGAGGTCCAGTTTCTGAGGGGAGAGATGGAGAGAGGGATGAGCCAGACGGAGAAGGAGAAACAGGAGGAGCGAGAGGAGAGGGAGAGGAGCCAGAGAGAGAGGGAGGTCTGGCAGGCTGACCTGGAGAGGCTGCAGTTACAGGTGGATCAGACGACAGAGAAGAGGACAAGAGAAGAGAGGGAACGGAGAGAAGAGAGGGAAGAATGGCAGAGAGAGAGGTTGGCGTTGAGCTCGGAGCTGGGGCACGGTGATGGAGAGGTGGTGGCGATGAAGAACAGGATGGAGGGATTGGAGAAGGAGAAGGAAGAGATGTCATGTATGTTGGAGGAGAGAGATGCAGAGCTGGAGAGACTAACCTCAGAACACAAAAGCCACCAACACAGAGAGAGAGAACTGAAGGAGGAGGGGGAGAGATGGAGGGAGAGAGCAGAGGAGGGGGAGAGATGGAGGGAGAGAGCAGAGGAGGGAGAGAGATGGAGGGAGAGAGCAGAGGAGGGAGAGAGAGAAAATGAGAGACTGAGTCAGAGGCTCACTGAAAAAGAGAAGAATGCCAGTGAACAACTAAAGGCTGTTAAAAGAGAGGGTGAGAATGTAGCGGAACAACTGAAAAAGAAGGAGGTCGAGGGAAGGAAGAGATTAGAGGAGATAGAGGAGCTGAAAACTAGAATGATCTCACTGGAGGAAGACAGAGGCTATCTGGAGAGGGACAGGGATGAAATGAGTCAGAGGTTTAAAGAAAGACAGAAGAAAGAGAGTGAACAACTGAAAGCCACAAGAAGAGAGATGGAGAAGGTGGCAGAACTTCTGAGAAAGAGTGAGGAGGAGAGTACAGAGCTGAAAGCCATGGTCATCTCTCTGGAGGAAGAGTTAAAGGACATTGAGATATTAAAGGGAAACCTTCTGGCTTTAGAAGAGGCCAACACAAAACTCAGGGACAGGGAGATGGAGGAAGAGGAGAAGAGAGAAAAGAGAGAGGCAGAAGAGAGGGAGAGAGTGGAGAGACTGAAAGGAGAGCTGGCACAGAAAGACGTCGAGGTACAGGATCTCCGGAGCAGGATGGAGGGATTAGAGAAGGAGAAGGAGGAGAGAGATGCAGAGCTGGAGAGACTAACCTCAGAACACAAGAGCCACCAACACAGAGAGAGAGAACTGAAGGAGGAGGGGGAGAGATGGAGGGAGAGAGCAGAGGGAGAGAGATGGCGGGAGAGAGCAGAGGAGGGAGAGAGATGGAGGGAGAGAGCAGAGGAGGGAGAGAGATGGAGGGAGAAAGCAGAGGAGGGAGAGAGATGGAGGCAGAAAGCAGAGGAGGGAGAGAGATGGAGGGAGAGAGCAGAGGAAGAGAGATGGCGGGAGAGAGCAGAGGAGGGAGAGAGATGGAGGGAGAGAGCAGAGGAGGGAGAGAGATGGAGGGAGAAAGCAGAGGAGGGAGAGAGATGGAGGGAGAGAGCAGAGGAGGGAGAGAGAGAAAATGAGAGACTGAGTCAGAGGCTCACTGAAAAAGAGAAGAATGCCAGTGAACAACTAAAGGCTGTTAAAAGAGAGGGTGAGAATGTAGCGGAACAACTGAAAAAGAAGGAGGTCGAGGGAAGGAAGAGATTAGAGGAGATAGAGGAGCTGAAAACTAGAATGATCTCACTGGAGGAAGACAGAGGCTATCTGGAGAGGGACAGGGATGAAATGAGTCAGAGGTTTAAAGAAAGACAGAAGAAAGAGAGTGAACAACTGAAAGCCACAAGAAGAGAGATGGAGAAGGTGGCAGAACTTCTGAGAAAGAGTGAGGAGGAGAGTACAGAGCTGAAAGCCATGGTCATCTCTCTGGAGGAAGAGTTAAAGGACATTGAGATATTAAAGGGAAACCTTCTGGCTTTAGAAGAGGCCAACACCAAACTCAGGGACAGGGAGATGGAGGAAGAGGAGAAGAGAGGAAAGAGAGAGGCAGAAGAGAGGGAGAGAGTGGAGAGACTGAAAGGAGAGCTGGCACAGAAAGACGTCGAGGTACAGGATCTCCGGAGCAGGATGGAGGGATTAGAGAAGGAGAAGGAGGAGAGAGATGCAGAGCTGGAGAGACTAACCTTAGAACACAAGAGCCACCAACACAGAGAGAGAGAACTGAAGGAGGAGGGGGAGAGATGGAGGGAGAGAGCAGAGGAGGGGGAGAGATGGAGGGAGAGAGCAGAGGGAGAGAGATGGAGGGAGAGAGCAGAGGAGGGGGAGAGATGGAGGGAGAGAGCAGAGGAGGGAGAGAGTTGGAGGGAGAGAGCAGAGGAGGGAGAGAGATGGAGGGAGAGAGCAGAGGAGGGAGAGAGATGGAGGGAGAGAGCAGAGGAGGGAGAGAGATGGAGGGAGAGAGCAGAGGAGGGAGAGAGATGGAGGGAGAGAGCAGAGGAAGAGAGATGGCGGGAGAGAGCAGAGGAGGGAGAGAGATGGAGGGAGAGAGCAGAGGAGGGAGAGAGATGGCGGGAGAAAGCAGAGGAGGGAGAGAGATGGAGGGAGAGAGCAGAGGAAGAGAGATGGCGGGAGAGAGCAGAGGAGGGAGAGAGATGGAGGGAGAGAGCAGAGGAGGGGGAGAGATGGAGGGAGAGAGCAGAGGAGGGAGAGAGATGGAGGGAGAGAGCAGAGGAGGGAGAGAGAGAAAATGAGAGACTGAGTCAGAGGCTCACTGAAAAAGAGAAGAATGCCAGTGAACAACTAAAGGCTGTTAAAAGAGAGGGTGAGAATGTAGCGGAACAACTGAAAAAGAAGGAGGTCGAGGGAAGGAAGAGATTAGAGGAGATAGAGGAGCTGAAAACTAGAATGATCTCACTGGAGGAAGACAGAGACTATCTGGAGGCAGAACTGAAGAAAACGGAACTATTGGAGAAAAAAATGGTTGGCGTGGAGAGAGAGAACTCACAGCTGAGAGAGAGGGAGAGAGTGAAATACCAGGAGGAGAGTCTGAGAAAGAGGTGGAGGGAGTCTGAGGGAAGGGAGAGAGAGGAGAGAATGAGAGAAAAGCTGGAGCAAAGCGAAGGGGAGGTTGAGGTCCTGAGAGTGAAGTTGATTGTCTTAGAAGAAGACAGGGATTGGGGGAAGAGAGAGCAACAGAAACTAGAGGGGAAGATGAGGGAAAGAGAAGTGGAGCTAGAGAAACTGTGGGGGACACTGAGAGAAAAGGAGGAGGAGAGACTGAGGGAGGAGGAAGAGGCAGGGGCTAGGTTACAGCAGAGAGAGGAAGAGTTGAGGAATCTGAAAGACAGAATGCACCAGTCAGAGCTCTCAGAGAAACATATCTCAGACCTACTGACAGAGACTGAGTCTTTACTAGAGACAGAGAGGAGTCAGGGCAGAGAGAGGGCCAAGGAGGAGAGGGAGAGAGAGCGAGAACGGGCACAGGAAACAGAGGAGAACAATGAAAGACTGGAAGATGAGGTGAAGAAATGGAAAGAAAGAGTGGAGGAACGGATAAGAGAAGTAGGAAGGCTCTCACAGCTCCTGGAGGAGAGAGAGGAGGAGGTGGAGGACTTTAGGGTGAGAGCGGTAGAGAGAGAGAGACAGAAGGAGGAGCTGAAAAGGAGTGAGGAGGAGAGGGAGAGACAGGAGGTCGTGTTGAGGAGGAACCAGGAGGAAAGGGAATGGTTGGGTGCCCAGCTGAGAGAGGAGCAGGCGGAGAGAGAGAGACTGAGGTCCAGACTAGAGGAGGTGCAGAGACAACGCCTCCTGCAGGAGGAGAGAGGAGGTCGCGTGGAGAGGCTGGGGGCTCAGGTTAATGCCCTGGAGGAGGAGAGAGACCGCCTCCTAGCTGAGATCAGGAAGAAGGAGAGAGAAGCTGGGAGCCTGAAGGACGAGACTCACAGAGAGAGGAGAGAGAAGGAGAGGAATGGTGCCTCACTGAGGAGGATGGAGGAGGAGTTGAAGGAGAGCAGGGAGGCGCTGGCCCTCAGTCTGGCCACCCTGAAGGAGCAGGAGAGAAGCAGGAAGGAGGTGCAGGAGAAGGAGGAGGACAACCAGAAGATGAGAGAGGGGCTGAAGACAGCCATGCAGGAGATGGCTACCCTGAACCAGCTGCTGGAGGAGAGCCACATCGAGGGGGAGAGGCTAAGGAGCCTCCTGCAGGAGAGGAAAGAGGAGGTGGTGAGGAGCAGGGAGGAGAGCCTGCGTGCCGCCCGGGGAGAGGTGGAGGAGCTGCGAGGGAGGACCAGGGCTGTGGAGCAGGAGAAGAGGGAGGTGGAGAGGAAGCTCAGAGCCAGAGAGGAGGAGCTGGAGGAGGCAGTGAGAGAGAAGGAGAGGAGACAGAAGGAGGTGGAAGAGGTGTTGGGAGAGAAGGAGGCTGAGCTGACCACCGCAAGGGCCAGACTGGATGTCTTGGAGGAACAGAGGACAGAGCTCAGCTGTCTGGCTGCCGAGAAAAGTCAGGAAGTTACACAGCTGAGAGAGAGGATCAGAGAGGTGGAGGGAGAGAGAGAAGAGAAGAAGAGAGAGATTGAGAGGCTTCAGCGGAAGATCGAGACGTTGAGACAGGAAGTGGAGGATAGGAGGGAGAGCCTGAGGCGTGTAGAGTTAGTCACAGACATGCTGAGAGAGAAGGAGACAGAGCTGGAGAGGCTGAGAGAGAAGGAGACTGAGCTGGAGAGGCTGAGAGAGAAAGAGAAACTGGAGGAGAGGAAGAGCGACTCAGAGGACGTGAAACTACAGATAAAGAGTATGGAGAAAGAAGAGACAGATGGACAGAGGCGACTGAGAGAGCCTGGGGAACAAAGGGAGACGACAGACCAGAAGAGAGGAGAAGGAAGTCAGGAGGGTCCAGGAAAAGAGGTCTGGCTTCAGGAGGAGGTAGTTACTCTGAGGAAGAGATTGTCATCCCTGCTCCTGGAGAGAGAGGAGAGCCAGGAGAGCCTTAGACTGTTGAGACAGAGAGAAGAGGAGAGCCAGGAGAGCCTTAGACTGTTGAGACAGAGAGAAGAGGAGAGCCAGGATAGCCTTAGACTGTTGAGACAGAGAGAAGAGGAGAGTCTTAGACTGTTGAGACAGAGAGAGACGGAGCTTTACACCCTGAGAGAGAGAGTAGAGGAACTAGGTAAGGACAGAGACCGTGTCACAGCTGCCCTGGAGAAGACTGAGGCTGCCATGATTGGCTACCGGGACAGAGCCCACCAACAGGAGCAGAGCAGGGGGGCGGGCTCTGAGGTTAGTACACCTCCTCTCTATGGCTGCGCCCCAATTGGTCCCTATGGGCTCTGGTCAGAAGTAGTGCACTACATAGAGAATAGGGTGCCTGATCCCCTATATAGGGCACTACCTGACACCTGATCCCCTATATAGTGCACTACTTTTGACCGGGGCCCATGTCTTGTATTAACATGTCAGCTGTAATAACTCCCCAAGAGACATTATAACTCCCCAAGAGACATTATAACTCCCCAAGAGACCTTATAACTCCCCAAGAGACATTATAACTCCCCAAGAGACCTTATAACTCCCCAAGAGACATTATAACTCCCCAAGAGACCTTATAACTCCCCAAGAGACCTTATAACTCCCCAAGAGACCTTATAACTCCCCAAGAGACCTTATAACTCCCCAAGAGACCCTATAACTCCCCAAGAGACCTTATAACTCCCCAAGAGACATTATAACTCCCCAAGAGACCTTATAACTCCCCAAGAGACATTATAACTCCCCAAGAGACATTATAACTCCCCAAGAGACCTTATAACTCCCCAAGAGACATTATAACTCCCCAAGAGACCTTATAACTCCCCAAGAGACCTTATAACTCCCCAAGAGACCTTATAACTCCCCAAGAGACATTATAACTCCCCAAGAGACATTATAACTCCCCAAGAGACCTTATAACTCCCCAAGAGACCTTATAACTCCCCAAGAGACATTATAACTCCCCAAGAGACCTTATAACTCCCCAAGAGACATTATAACTCCCCAAGAGACCTTATAACTCCCCAAGAGACATTATAACTCCCCAAGAGACCTTATAACTCCCCAAGAGACATTATAACTCCCCAAGAGACCTTATAACTCCCCAAGAGACATTATAACATTATTATCCTGACTAACTTACCCTCTAAATACACCTCCGCTGTCTTCAACCAGGATCTCAGCGATCACTGCCTTACTGCCTGCGTCCGTAACGGGTCCACGGTCAAACGACCGCCCCCCCACCCCGCTTCTCCTTCATACAAATTCAGACAGCTGATGTTCTGAAAGAGCTGCAAAATCTGGACCCCTACAAATCAGCTGGGCTAGACAATCTGGACCCTTTCTTTCTAAAACTAGCCGCCGAACTTGTTGCAACCCCTATTACTAGCCTGTTCAACCTCTCTTTCGTATCATCGGAGATCACCAGAGATTGGAAAGCTGCCGCGGTCATCCCCCTCTTCAAAGGGGGTGACACTCTAGATCCAAACTGTTACAGACCTATATCCATCCTGCCCTGCCTTTCAAAAGTTTTTGAAAGCCAAGTTAACAAACAGATCACCAACCATTTCGAATCCCACCGTACCTTCTCCGCTATGCAATCCGGTTTCCGAGCTGGTCATGGGTGCACCTCAGCCACGCTCAAGATCCTAAACGATATTATAACCGCGATCGATAATAGACAGTACTGTGCAGCCGTCTTCATCTACCAGGCCAAGGCTTTCGACTCTGTCAACCACCGCATTCTTATTGGCAGACTAAATAGCCTTGGTTTCTCAAATGACTGCCTCGCCTGGTTCACCAACTACTTCTCAGATAGAGTTCAGTGTGTCAAATCGGAGGGCCTGTTGTCTGGACCTCTGGCCGTCTCGGCTTCCTATTTCGCAACGAAGCCTCCTTCACTCATGCTGCCAAACAATGCCCTCGTAAAACTGACTATCCTACCGATCCTTGACTTCGGCGATGTCATTTACAAAATAGCCTCCAACACTCTACTCAGCAGATTGGATGTAGTCTATCACAGTGCCATCCGTTTTTGTCACCAAAGCCCCATATACTACCCACCACTGTGACCTGTACGCTCTCGTTGGCTGGCCCTCACTACATATTCGTCGCCAAACCCACTGGCTCCAGGTCATCTATAAATCACTGCTAGGCAAATCCCCGTCTTATCTTAGCTCATTAGTCACCATAGCAGCACCCACCCATAGTATGCGCTCCAGCAGGTACAGTGGGGAGAACAAGTATTTGATCCACTGCCGATTTTGCAGGTTTTCCTACTTACAAAGCATGTAGAGGTCTGTCATTTTTATCATAGGTACACTTCAACTGTGAGAGACGGAATCTAAAACAAAAATCCAGAAAATCACATTGTCTGATTTTTAAGTAATTAATTTGCATTTTATTGCATGACATAAGTATTTGATCACCTACCAACCTGTAAGAATTCCGGCTCTCACAGACCTGTTAGTTTTTCTTTAAGAAGCCCTCCTGTTCTCCACTCATTACCTGTATTAACTGCACCTGTTTGAACTCGTTACCTGTATAAAAGACACCTGTCCACACACTCAATCAAACAGACTCCAACCTCTCCACAATGGCCAAGACCAGAGAGCTATGTAAGGACATCAGGGATAAAATTGTAGACCTGCACAAGGCTGGGATGGGCTACAGGACAATAGGCAAGCAGCTTGGTGAGAAGGCAACAACTGTTGGCGCAATTATTAGAAAATGGAAGAAGTTCAAGATGACGGTCAATCACCCTCGGTCTGGGGCTCCATGCAAGATCTTGCCTCGTGGGGCATCAATGATCATGAGGAAGGTGAGGGATCAGCCCAGAACTACACGGCAGGACCTGGTCAATGACCTGAAGAGAGCTGGGACCACAGTCTCAAAGAAAACCATTAGTAACACACTACGCCGTCATGGATTAAAATCCTGCAGCGCACGCAAGGTCCCCCTGCTCAAGCCAGCGCATGTCCAGGCCCGTCTGAAGTTTGCCAATGACCATCTGGATGATCCAGAGGAGGAATGGGAGAAGGTCATGTGGTCTGATGAGACAAAAATAGAGCTTTTTGGTCTAAACTCCACTCGCCATGTTTGGAGGAAGAAGAAGGATGAGTACAACCGCAAGAACACCATCCCAACCGTGAATCATGGAGGTGGAAACATCATTCTCTGGGGATGCTTTTCTGCAAAGGGGACAGGATGACTGCACCGGATTGAGGGGAGGATGGATGGGGCCATGTATCGCGAGATCTTGGCCAACAACCTCCTTCCCTCAGTAAGAGCATTGAAGATGGGTCGTGGCTGGGTCTTCCAGCATGACAACGACCCGAAACACACAGCCAGGGCAACTAAGGAGTGGCTCCGTAAGAAGCATCTCAAGGTCCTGGAGTGGCCTAGCCAGTCTCCAGACCTGAACCCAATAGAAAATCTTTGGAGGGAGCTGAAAGTCCGTATTGCCCAGCGACAGCCCCGAAACCTGAAGAATCTGGAGAAGGTCTGTATGGAGGAGTGGGCCAAAATCCCTGCTGCAGTGTGTGCAAACCTGGTCAAGACCTACAGGAAACGTATGATCTCTGTAATTGCAAACAAAGGTTTCTGTACCAAATATTAAGTTCTGCTTTTCTGATGTATCAAATACTTATGTCATGCAATAAAATGCAAATTAATTACTTAAAAATCATACGATGTGATTTTCTGGATTTTTGTCTTAGATTCCGTCTCTCACAGTTGAAGTGTACCTATGATAAAAATTACAGACCTCTACATGCTTTGTAAGTAGGAAAACGGCAGTGTATCAAATACTTCTTCTCCCCACTGTATATCTCACTGGTCATCCCCAAAGCCAACACCTCCTTTGGCCGCCATTCCTTCCAGTTCTCTGCTGCCAATGACTGGAACGAACTGCAAAAATCTCTGAAGCTGGAGACTCTTATCTCCCTTAATAACTTTAAGCATCAGTTGTCAGAGCACCTTACCGATCACTGCACCTGTACACAGCCCATCTGTAATTAGCCCACCCAACTACCTCATCCCCATATTGTTATTTATTTTGCTCATTTGCACCCCAGTATCTCTATTTGCACATCATCTCTTGCACATCTAGCATTTCAGTGTTAATACTAAATTATAATTATTTTGCACTATGGCCTATTTATTGCCTTACCTCCATAACTTGCAACATTTGCACAGACTGTATATATATTTTCTGTTGTATTTTTGACTTTATGTTTTGTTTTACCCCATATGTAACTCTGTGTTGTTTTTATCGCACTGCTTTGCTTTATCTTGGCCAGGTCGCAGTTGTAAATGAGAACTTGTTCTCAACTGGCCTACCTGGTTAAATAAAGGTGAAATAAAAAAATAACTCCCCAAGAGACATTATAACTCCCCAAGAGACATTATAACTCCCCAAGAGACATTTAGCAGTTTTCCAGTTGTGAGCAGCGATTGAGTGTCTGTCTGGTGAGTCTGACCTGTCTGCCCATACTGGAGACAGTAGTGCTGTACAATTCAGTACACGACCCTGGTGTTAAGGAGTGTCTGTCTGTCCTGCAGAGGGCCGTGGCCCAGATAGAGATAGACCCTGTGATCCAGGAACGTCTGTCTGTCCTGCAGAGGGCCGTGGCCCAGCTAGAGATAACCAACAGACGGCTACAGAGGAGGAACACACAACTGGAACAACGCACTGACAGACTAAAGACTGAGAGGAAGCACCTTAGAGAGATGCTAACACAGGTATTGTACTGTACCTCCTCATTTCTACCGTATTTACCTGCAGAACTAAAGGCTAAATCAATCCTCAATTGACCTGATTTCGGATCCCGAATAGAAAGGAGGTGCCCTCACACTTGCCCGTTTTATAGTCCCAGACTTGGAGAATTCAGACCAGTAACCTTACTATATAGAATGATACTTCTGATGTGGTTTGTTTTCAAGGTGGAGAGAGGATCATCACATAATCAGTTGTCCTCCAGCAGCCCCAGAGACAGAGCTCAGGTTGGTCATCAGCCATCAGCCATCAGCCATCTACTAACTGCTCTAGTGATGTCATGTCATTAGCAGTTACAACTCAATGTCCCGCTACAGTGCAGTTGGACTGCACCCAATAACCGATCTACAAATCACTTTGCATCCCAAATAACTTCAGTAATTATGTGATTGGCAAATCTGCACGGAGGCTTACTCAGGATAATCCCCTGTAATGTGCTGAATATAGACAGAGCATTCATTTCCTTTCTCTTCTGCACGGCAGGAGTCCAGGGGCTTGGTTGGTCTTGAAACAGAGGAGTTGGAACACTTAAGGACCAAGGTGAAGGAACTAGAGGATCAGGTAGGTCACCACGGCTGTGTCCCGAATGGTACCCTGTTCCCTTAGGCGCTTAAACACAGCAGTGTTCTAGAGTATTGGACCGTTGCTTTCGTAGTTTTGGAATTCTCAGCGCGCCTCAAGCAATTTCTCCAACCGTCTCCACATTCAAAAGAATAGAACCCGTGTACACAGAGGTTGTGTATTTTGGGGAGGTGCACGGTCGGTGGTCTCAGAGATACACTACCAGTCAAAAGTATGGACACCTACTCATTCAAGGGTTTTTCTTTATTTTTACTATTTTCTACATTGTAGAATAATAGTGAAGACATCAAAACTATGACATAACACATATGGAATCATGTAGTAACCAAAAAAGTGTTAAACAAATCAAAATATATTTTATATTTGAGATTCTTCAAATAGCCACCCTTTGCCTTGATGACAGCTTTGCACACTCTTGGCATTCTCTCAAACAGCTTCATGAGGTAGTCACCTGGAATGCATTTCAATTAACAGGTGTGCCTTCTTAAAAGTTAATTTGTGGAAGTTCTTTCCTTCTCAATGCGTTTGAGCCAATCAGTTGTGTTGTGACAAGGTAGGGGTGGTATACAGAAGATAGCCCTATTTGGTAAAAGACCAAGTCCATATTATGGCAAGAACAGCTCAAATAAGCAAAGAGAAACAACAGTACATCATTACTTTAAGACATGAAGGTCAGTCAATTCGGAAAATGTCAAGAACTTTGAAGGTTTCTTCAAGTGCAGTCGCAAAAACCATCAAGCGCTATGATGAAACTGGCTCTCATGAGGACCGCCACAGGAATGGAAGACCCAGAGTTACCTCCGCTACAGAGGATAAGTTCATTAGAGTTACCAGACTCAGAAATTGCAGCCCAAATAAATGCTTCACAGAGTTCAAGTAACAGACACATTTCAACATCAACTGTTCAGAGGAGACTGTGTGAATCAGGCCTTCATGGTCGAATTGCTGCAAAGAAACCACTACTAAAGGACACCAATAAGAAGAAGTGACTTGCTTGGGCCAAGAAACACGAGCAATGGACATTGGACCAGTGGAAATGTGTCCTTTGGTCTGGAGTCCAAATGTGAGATTTTTGGTTCCAGCCGGCGTGTATTTGTGAGATGCGGTGTGGGTGAACGGATGATCTCCGCATGTGTAGCTCCCACCGTAAAGCATGGAGGAGGAGGTGGTATGGTGTGGGGGTGCTTTGCTGGTGACACTGTCTGTGATTTATTTAGAATTCAAGGCACACTTAACCAGCGTGGCTACCACAGCATTCTGCAGCGATACGCCATCCCATCTGGTTTGGGCTTAGTGGGACTATCATTTGTTTTTCAACAGGACAATGACCCAACAAATCAAATCAAATTGTATTTGTCACATACGCGTGTTTAGCAGATGTTATTGTGGGTGTAGCGAAATGCTTGTGCTTCTAGCTCCGACAGTGCAGTAATATCTAACAAGTAATATCTAACAATTTCACAACATATCCCCAATACACACAAATCTAGTAAGGAATGGAATTTAAGAATATATACATATATGGACAAGCAATGACAGAGCGGCATGGACTAAGATACAGTAGAATATTATAGAATAGAATGCAGTATATACATATGAGATGAGTAGTGCAAGATATGTAAACATTATTAAAGTGACTAGTGTTCCATTTCTTAAAGTGGCCAGTGATTGCAATAGGCAGCAGCAGCCTCTAGTGTGCTAGTGATGGCTATTTAACAGTCTGATGGCCTTGAGATAGAAGCTGTTTTTCATTCTCTCGGTCCCAGCTTTGATGTGGTCCTCTGTAGCTCAGCTGGTAGAGCACGGCGCTTGTAACGCTAAGGTAGTGGGTTCGATCCCCGGGACCACCCATACACAAAAAACTAATAATGTATGCACGCATGACTGTAAGTCGCTTTGGATAAAAGCGTCTGCTAAATGGCTTATTATTATATTATTATGCACCTGTACTGACCTCGCCTTCTGGATGATAGCGGGGTGAACAGGCAGTGGCTCGGGTGGTTGATGTCCTTGATGATCTTTTTGGCCTTCCTGTGACATCGGGTGCACTAGGTTTCTTGGAGGGCGGGTAGTTTGCCCCCGGTAATGCGTTCGGCAGACCGCACCACCCTCTGGAGAGCCCTGCGGTTGCGGGTGGTGCAGTTGCCATACCAGGCAGTGATACAGCCCGACAGGATTCTCTCAATTGTGCATCTGTAAAAGTTAGTGAGGGTTTTAGGTGCCAAGACAAATTTCTTCAGCCTCCCGAGGTTGAAGAGGCTCTGTTGTGCCTTCTTCACCACACTGTCTGCGTGGATGGACCATTTCAGTTTGTCAGTGATGTGTACGCCAAGGAACTTGAAGCTTTCCACCTTCTCCACTGCTGTCCCGTCGATGTGGATAGGGGTGTGCACCCTCTGCTGTTTCCTGAAGTCCACGATCATCTCCTTTGTTTTGTTGACGTTGAGTGAAAGGTTATTTTCCTGGCACCACACTCCCAGAGCCCTCACCTCCTCCCTGTAGGCGGTCTCGTCACCTCCAGGCTGTGTAAGGGCTATTTTACCAAGAAGTAGAGTGATGGAGTGCTGCATCAGATGACCTGGCCTCCACAATCCCCTGACCTCAACCCAATTGAGATGGTTTGGGATGAGTCGGACCGCAGTGTGAAGGAAAAGCAGCTAACAAGTGCTCAGCATATGTGGGAACTCCTTCAAGACTGTTGGAAAAGTATTCCAGGTGAAGCTGGTTGAGAGAATGCCAAGAGTGTGCAAAGCTGTCATCAAGGCAAAGGGTGGCTATTTGAAGAATCTCAAATCATGATTCCATATGTGTTATTTCATAGTTGTGATGTCTTCACTATTATTCTCCAATGTAGAAAATAGTAAAAAATATAGAAAAACCCTGGAATGAGTAGGTGTGTCCAAACGTTTGACTGGTACTGTGTGTCCCAATGGACCGCCAGACCATTACAGCTCTGCAGCTTTGGACTCTGAATCTTTATAGATCAGAACTACTGACCTTGATAAATTATGATTAAATAGGCTTGACAAATCAGAGTATCTCTATATATTGTATTTCTATCTATATTTCTCAAGCTTATTTAATCATAATCTATCAAGGTGATTGAACGATATAAAACCTTTATTGTTATATTAATATTGAACCTTCCCTAACCTCGCAGGTACACTACCTACAGCTGACGCTAGTCCTCGACCACCGGGAGAGGATGGAGTTCATCCAACACTCCTCCAGGAACAACCAATGGCTGGTGTCTCTTCGCCAAGACTTGACTGATTCGCTGGTGTTGGTCTCGCAGCAGCCAATCCCCTCTGTGCTGGAGTCTGAGACGCACCGCTTGGATAGGAGTGCCAGAGAGGAGGAGCTGAGATTGTCTCAGAGTTGAAGATGAAGCACAGTATGTTTGCCTCTGAAATGGCATCCTGTTGTCTTCCAGGGCTCTGGTCCAAGGTAGTGCGCTATATATGGAATAGGGTACCATTTGGGACTCACCCTATGTATACTGAACAAAAATATTAACACAACATGCAACAATTTCACTGAGTTACAATTCATATAAGGAAATCAGTCAATTGAAATAAATTCATTAGGCCCTAATCTATGGAGTTCACATGACTGGGCAGGGGTGAAGCCATGGGTGGGCCTGGGAGGGCATAGGGCCCACCCACTGGGGAGCCAGGCCCACCCACTGGGGAGCCAGGCCCAGCCACTCAGAATGAGTTTTCCCCCACAAAAGGGCTTTATTACAGACAGAAATACTCCTCAGTTTCATCAGCTGTCCGGGTGGCTGGTCTCAGATGATCCCGCGGGTGAAGAAGCCGGATGTGGCGGTCCTGGGCTGGCGTGGTTACACGTGGTCTGCGGTTGTGATGCCGGCTGGACGTACTGCCAAAATTCTCTAAAACGACGTTGGAGGCGGCTTATGGTAGAGAAAGGAACATTCAATTCTCTGGCAACAGCTCTGGTGGACATTCCTGTTGTCAGCATTCCAATTGCACGCTCCCTCAACTTGATACAGCTGTGGCATTGTGTTGTGTGACACAACTGCACATTTTAGTGACCTTTTATTGTCCCCAGCACAAGGTGCACCTGTGTAATGATCATGCTGTTTAATCAGCTTCTTGATTTGCCACCCTTTCAGGTGGATGGATTATTTTGGGAAAGAAGAAATGCTCACTAACAGGGATGTAAACCCATTAGTGTCTGTTCAGTGTAGTTATCATATACCTTTTATACATTTGAATCCGAGTTGGGGTCAATTCACTTTTCAATGTAGTCAATTCAGGAAGTGAATTGAAATTGTGCATTTTTCCAATTCATGAAAGCCCGATTCCGACTTAGGATGCCTTCTTAGTAGTTGGTATTCAGACTTACGTAATGAAGGTGCGTAACGGCCTTTGCAGGCGTGGTTCCCTTGCGATCGCTGAATACATTTAATTAAACCGCTGAAAACCCTCCCACTTGCTGGGCAACAGATTTTCTCGTGGAGTTTTCATTCAGGTTTTGAGTACATTTATCTTAAATACAATCCCTTTAAATACCTTTTTAAATAGAATTTTAGAATCCATCTAGAGAACAGGTTCAGAATATAGGGATCATTTAAATACAGTGCCTTGCAATAGTATTCAGATCCCTTGGATTACTTCACATGTTATTGTTACAAAGGATTCAAATGGATTTCATTTAACTTTTTTCTCAACAATGTACACAAACTACTCTGTCAAAGTAAAAACCAAAAATCAATATTTTTTTTACGATTATTCGAAATTAAATAACTAAAATATAGTTGTTGCATGAATATTCAGCTCTTTGAGTCAGTCCAGGTTAGACAGAATCACCTTTGGCAGCGATTACAGCTGTGAGTCTTCTTGGGTAAGTCTCTAAGAGCGTTGCACACTTGGATTGTGCAATATTAGCACATTATTACATCACATTTTATTTTCTAAATTCTTCAAACTCAAGATGTTGGGGATCATGGCTACACTGCCATTTTCAGTTCCAGGGTCAGTAGCTATATACAGTTCCAGGGTCAGTAGCTATATACAGTTCCAGGGTCAGTAGCTATATACAGTTCCAGGGTCAGTAGCTATATACAGTTCCAGGGTCAGTAGCTATATACAGTTCCAGGGTCAGTAGCTATATACAGGGACAGTTCCAGGGTCAGTAGCTATATACAGTTCCAGGGTCAGTAGCTATATACAGTTCCAGGGTCAGTAGCTATATACAGTTCCAGGGTCAGTAGCTATATACAGTTCCAGGGTCAGTAGCTATATACAGATCCAGGGTCAGTAGCTATATACAGATCCAGGGTCAGTAGCTATATACAGATCCAGGGTCAGTAGCTATATACAGTTCCAGGGTCAGTAGCTATATACAGTTCCAGGGTCAGTAGCTATATACAGTTCCAGGGTCAGTAGCTATATACAGTTCCAGGGTCAGTAGCTATATACAGATCCAGGGTCAGTAGCTATATACAGATCCAGGGTCAGTAGCTATATACAGATCCAGGGTCAGTAGCTATATACAGTTCCAGGGTCAGTAGCTATATACAGTTCCAGGGTCAGTAGCTATATACAGGGACAGTTCCAGGGTCAGTAGCTATATACAGGGTCAGTTCCAGGGTCAGTAGCTATATACAGGGTCAGTTCCAGGGTCAGTAGCTATATACAGTTCCAGGGTCAGTAGCTATATACAGGGACAGTTCCAGGGTCAGTAGCTATATACAGGGACAGTAGCTATATACAGGGTCAGTTCCAGGGTCAGTAGCTATATACAGGGACAGTTCCAGGGTCAGTAGCTATATACAGGGTCAGTTCCAGGGTCAGTAGCTATATACAGGGACAGTTCCAGGGTCAGTAGCTATATACAGGGACAGTTCCAGGGTCAGTAGCTATATACAGTTCCAGGGTCAGTAGCTATATACAGTTCCAGGGTCAGTAGCTATATACAGGGTCAGTTCCAGGGTCAGTAGCTATATACAGGGTCAGTTCCAGGGTCAGTAGCTATATACAGGGTCAGTTCCAGGGTCAGTAGCTATATACAGGGACAGTTCCAGGGTCAGTAGCTATATACAGGGACAGTTCCAGGGTCAGTAGCTATATACAGGGTCAGTTCCAGGGTCAGTAGCTATATACAGGGACAGTTCCAGGGTCAGTAGCTATATACAGGGACAGTTCCAGGGTCAGTAGCTATATACAGGGTCAGTTCCAGGGTCAGTAGCTATATACAGTTCCAGGGTCAGTAGCTATATACAGGGACAGTTCCAGGGTCAGTAGCTATATACAGTTCCAGGGTCAGTAGCTATATACAGGGACAGTTCCAGGGTCAGTAGCTATATACAGGGACAGTAGCTATATACAGGGTCAGTTCCAGGGTCAGTAGCTATATACAGGGACAGTTCCAGGGTCAGTAGCTATATACAGGGTCAGTTCCAGGGTCAGTAGCTATATACAGGGACAGTTCCAGGGTCAGTAGCTATATACAGGGACAGTTCCAGGGTCAGTAGCTATATACAGGGTCAGTTCCAGGGTCAGTAGCTATATACAGTTCCAGGGTCAGTAGCTATATACAGGGACAGTTCCAGGGTCAGTAGCTATATACAGTTCCAGGGTCAGTAGCTATATACAGGGACAGTTCCAGGGTCAGTAGCTATATACAGGGACAGTTCCAGGGTCAGTAGCTATATACAGGGTCAGTTCCAGGGTCAGTAGCTATATACAGTTCCAGGGTCAGTAGCTATATACAGGGTCAGTTCCAGGGTCAGTAGCTATATACAGTTCCAGGGTCAGTAGCTATATACAGGGTCAGTTCCAGGGTCAGTAGCTATATACAGGGACAGTTCCAGGGTCAGTAGCTATATACAGGGTCAGTTCCAGGGTCAGTAGCTATATACAGGGACAGTTCCAGGGTCAGTAGCTATATACAGTTCCAGGGTCAGTAGCTATATACAGGGACAGTTCCAGGGTCAGTAGCTATATACAGTTCCAGGGTCAGTAGCTATATACAGGGACAGTTCCAGGGTCAGTAGCTATATACAGGGACAGTTCCAGGGTCAGTAGCTATATACAGGGACAGTTCCAGGGTCAGTAGCTATATACAGGGTCAGTTCCAGGGTCAGTAGCTATATACAGGGACAGTTCCAGGGTCAGTAGCTATATACAGGGTCAGTTCCAGGGTCAGTAGCTATATACAGGGACAGTTCCAGGGTCAGTAGCTATATACAGGGACAGTTCCAGGGTCAGTAGCTATATACAGGGACAGTTCCAGGGTCAGTAGCTATATACAGTTCCAGGGTCAGTAGCTATATACAGGGTCAGTTCCAGGGTGAGTAGCTATATACAGGGACAGTTCCAGGGTCAGTAGCTATATACAGGGTCAGTTCCAGGGTCAGTAGCTATATACAGTTCCAGGGTCAGTAGCTATATACAGGGTCAGTTCCAGGGTGAGTAGCTATATACAGGGACAGTTCCAGGGTCAGTAGCTATATACAGGGTCAGTTCCAGGGTCAGTAGCTATATACAGGGACAGTTCCAGGGTCAGTAGCTATATACAGGGACAGTTCCAGGGTCAGTAGCTATATACAGGGACAGTTCCAGGGTCAGTAGCTATATACAGTTCCAGGGTCAGTAGCTATATACAGGGTCAGTTCCAGGGTCAGTAGCTATATACAGTTCCAGGGTCAGTAGCTATATACAGTTCCAGGGTCAGTAGCTATATACAGGGTCAGTTCCAGGGTCAGTAGCTATATACAGTTCCAGGGTCAGTAGCTATATACAGGGTCAGTTCCAGGGTCAGTAGCTATATACAGGGACAGTTCCAGGGTCAGTAGCTATATACAGTTCCAGGGTCAGTAGCTATATACAGGGTCAGTTCCAGGGTCAGTAGCTATATACAGGGACAGTCCCAGGGTCAGTAGCTATATACAGGGTCAGTTCCAGGGTCAGTAGCTATATACAGGGTCAGTCCCAGGGTCAGTAGCTATATACAGGGACAGTTCCAGGGTCAGTAGCTATATACAGGGACAGTTCCAGGGTCAGTAGCTATATACAGGGTCAGTTCCAGGGTCAGTAGCTATATACAGGGTCAGTTCCAGGGACAGTAGCTATATACAGGGTCAGTTCCAGGGTCAGTAGCTATATACAGGGACAGTTCCAGGGTCAGTAGCTATATACAGGGACAGTTCCAGGGTCAGTAGCTATATACAGGGACAGTTCCAGGGTCAGTAGCTATATACAGGGTCAGTTCCAGGGTCAGTAGCTATATACAGGGACAGTTCCAGGGTCAGTAGCTACATACAGTTCCAGGGTCAGTAGCTATATACAGGGTCAGTTCCAGGGTCAGTAGCTATATACAGGGACAGTTCCAGGGTCAGTAGCTATATACAGTTCCAGGGTCAGTAGCTATATACAGGGACAGTTCCAGGGTCAGTAGCTATATACAGTTCCAGGGTCAGTAGCTATATACAGTTCCAGGGTCAGTAGCTATATAAAGGGTCAGTTCCAGGGTCAGTAGCTATATACAGGGACAGTTCCAGGGTCAGTAGCTATATACAGTTCCAGGGTCAGTAGCTATATACAGGGTCAGTTCCAGGGTCAGTAGCTATATACAGGGACAGTCCCAGGGTCAGTAGCTATATACAGGGTCAGTTCCAGGGTCAGTAGCTATATACAGGGACAGTTCCAGGGTCAGTAGCTATATACAGGGTCAGTTCCAGGGTCAGTAGCTATATACAGGGACAGTTCCAGGGTCAGTAGCTATATACAGGGTCAGTAGCTATATACAGGGTCAGTTCCAGGGTCAGTAGCTATATACAGGGTCAGTTCCAGGGTCAGTAGCTATATACAGGGTCAGTTCCATATTAACAATGTCCAGGGATACTGGAGTGATGGAGGTAGATATGTATAGGGATCAGGTGACTATATACAGGGTCAGTTCCAGTACCATATTAACAATGTGCAGGGATACTGGAGTGATGGAGGTAGATATGTATAGGGGTCAGGTGACTAGGCATCAGGATATATGTTAAACAGAGTAGCAGCAGCGTATATGATGATTTGTATATGAGTGTGTGTGTACAGTCAGTATAAATATGTGTGTGTGAGCAGATATGGAATGAGTGTGTGTGTGTGTTAGTATCAGTGTGTGTAGTGTGTAGGGCCCTATCAGTGTGCATAGAGACAGTAATAAAGGGTAAACTCCGATAGTACATGCTGTTAGTTATTTAGCAGTCTTACGGCTTGGGGATAGAAGCTGTTCAGCAGCCTGTAAGGATTTGCATTTAGGTCAAGAAGCGTTTTCCTTTTCCATTCTGCATTTATTTATATTACTTTAGTGTCTTGTTGCGTGATGCTATCGCGTATCGGAGTGTTTCTGAACCCTGTAGAATACCCCAAAGAATTCCGGTTGTTCTGGAGGCAAGGGGGGAGTCCGACCCGGTACTAGATGGGTGTACCTAATAAACTGTCCGGTGAGTGTATAATCCACAGCATAATTATTAACTTGACCATGCTTAAAGAGATATTCAATGTCTGCTTTGTTATTGGTACCCATCTACCAATCACTGCCCTCCTTTATGAGGCATTCGAAAAGCTCCCTGGTCTTTGTAGTTGAATCTGTGCTTGAAATTCAATACTTGACTGAGGGACCTTACCGGTGTTGTATGTATGGGGGACAGAGGAAGTCATTCACAAACCATGTCAACCCCTGTTATTTCACTCAGTGAGTCCATCTAACTTATTATGTGATTTTTTAAAGCCTAATTTTACTCCTGAACTAATTTAGGCTTGCCTAAACAAAGGGGCTGAATTACAACTATTTTAGTTATGACTTTTTTTATAACAAATAAATACATCTTCCACTTTGACCGAGTATTTTGTGGAGATTGTTAACAGAAAATGACAATTAAATAAATGTTAATCTCACCTGTGAAGAAATCCAAGGGGTCTGAATACTATTGCAAGGCACTGTATATGCATTTCCGTCTCCGTTTCAGCACCAACTGTTAGATTTAAAAAAATACTCTGATCTTGTAGATTATTCAGGCAGGATTAGGAAAGTATGAATCATAAAAATTAAAATAAAGGTTTGGAGAGCTTTAACGCACTAAATATATTGATGAATCAAAAATGGTGGTTTGATTCATCCTGAAAGTTGCCATATTGAAGTTCAAGCCATGAAATATTGGAAGGTGAGAAAAGTGTCCAATATGTGTTGAACAGTAGTCCTATAAATCTACCCTAATAATCCTCACTAATCATGGACCTGTATGACAACGTCCAGTCGTTGTTAAACCAAGCGCCAGGCTCCTGGTTTAAACTGCTATGTATGGTCTGACTTCCATAATGATTCAAGTAGGCTACATGTCCCAAATTATTGCACAATGTTAGCCTAATATGATCCACTAATGGTAGCGTCCCTTAGGAACAACCACACTGACGTGACAGGGGAAAGAAAGGGAAACGGACTGGAATGTTGCTAAATATAGGCTACAGATTGAAGGAAGCTAACATTAAAGTGACTGTTATAAATGTATGTGGGTATCACTGACGGTGGCTCCCGACAGTGGCTAATATTAAACATGATACCAATTTGTAAAATAAAACGGAGAAAAGCCCGGGAATATAATTAAAACATTATATCAACTCGGAAGTTTCGGCCCTACAGAATAGCCAATAGCTTGGGTCTCCAAATTTCATTCACGCAAATTGAGGGCATACAATTAAAATGCTGAATAACGGCACAGCTATTTATAGCCTACTTAACTATGGAAAAGAGGCCGCAATACATGTCATGTTGATATGATTTTCAGTTTGCTTCCATATGACTGGTTTCACATTCGTCTCCAGGGAGCATAAAGAAAGAAATCATCTAAAAAAAATTGTTATGTGTATTTACAATTCTCTTCTTTTCCCACTTGGAACTGACAGGTTCAGTTCGACCTTATTCATGGTTTCCTCGCGCGTAAAGGTGGTGGAATTATGAGGGAATTAAGTCAAGGTCAGAATAGGTCTTATCTGTAGACACACCTTCATTTCTTAGATCTCCACCAGAAACGAACAGCGGGTTAATAGCATGCTGTTCTCATGCTGAACTTCAAGGTCAGAATACCTGGAGAGAAAAGTGCATCAAAAGGGAATTAGGTTCCATTTACGCACGCTTAACTTGGGTCGGAATTCCCCCTGAATTGAATTGACACCAACCTTGATTTGCATAATATCAGATGACTATCACTATCCTAATTGTTACTGTAACTTATTACACAAAAGCTTAAACGATGTTTTCACTACAGTATTGAAGGTCTCAGACTTATGTTCACATTCTTTTTTTTTTTTATTACAGATTATTTTTTTACAGTCTATTTATTTTGTTGTCCGTTTTGTATTTGTATCCCGAGTGGCGCAGTGGTCTAAGGCTAGCTGTGCCACTAGAGATCCTGGTTCGAGTCCAGGTTCTGTCGCAGCCGACCATGGGGCGGCGCACAATTGGTCCAGCGTCGTCCAAGATAGGGGAGGGTTTGGCCGGCAGGGATGTGGGTTCGTTTCCCACGGGGGGCCAGTATGAAAAAAATAAAATAATAATAAAAATTACTATGTATGCATTCAATAACTGTAAGTCGCTCTGGATAAGAGCGTCTGCTAAATGACCTAAATGTAATGTAAATGTATTTAGCTTGTACTCAACCATCACCTATGTTCCACTATGAACTACGGGTAACTGCCAAAATAAAGGAAACACCAACATAGTGTCTTAATAGGGCGTTGGGCCACCACGGGCCAGAACCGCTTCATTGCACCTTGGTATAGATTCTACAATGGACTGGAACTCTATTGGAGGGATGCGACACCATTCTTCCACGAGAAATTCCATAATTTGGTGTTTTGTTGATGGCGGTAGAAAACGCTGTCTCAGGCGCCGTTCCAGAATCTTCCATAAAGTGTTCAATTGGGTTGAGACCTGGTGACTGAGGCGGCCGTGATCTGCCACATGAGAAGTCTTCTTCACTGAAGCTCCTGCCAAACGTGCCCCAACAATCACACCTCTTTCAAAGTCACTGAGATCTCTTCTAGCCATGGTAGCCAAAACAATGGGCAACTGGGCCTGCCCAGCAATTTTATACATGACCCTAAACTTGATGGGATGTTAATTCCACACCTTTGTGGAAGCACCTGGTTTCAATATACTTTGTGTCCCTCATTTACTCAAGTTGTAACGGTTTTGACTTGAGGTATTTATAGGGGTGCCAGGTAGGTTGTGCCTACCAGAGAAAGCATGGGTTTCTCCTTTTAGTTCGGGAGGGAATAAGTCCCATCTGGTCCGTCAAGTCACACCAATACAAAGGACTTATGTAAAAGTCAAGATGGAAATATACTTTTCATAAACCCCTAAAAACCTTGGAAAGAACTTCAAACAAGTGTATTCTTTTGCTTGGTTGTATTCACAACATAAATGATCACACCCACCCACACACAACAATATAACAAATCAATGCACTTATGTTCATTTAGAAATGTCCTGTACCTCGGGCATAAAAAGAGTCCAGCCCGGTAAATAAGTTCCGTGGCTCAAGTGCCCTTAGTCCCGCAACGCTTGTCTGTAGCATAAACCCAGTATATTCATACACTCAAAATAACACTTATTTTGTAACCCAACTATAAAGCGTATCAAAGACTACCCAAAGAATAATACGTCCTCACAACTACATAAATCACAGTATACATCACCCCAAACAAATGAAATACCGTATACAAAAAGTTGTAGTCAGTCGGTCAGTCAGACAATCCGCCAACAGCCCTCCAGCGGAGGAAAGGCCACGAAAACCAACGGAGAGTTGTAGTCCACAGCGCACAGAGTGGATCCAATCCTGGGTAAACTCGCTTTAAGGCCACAAAACACACTGTAAGGCCACAAAACAAATGTCATGGCGAAGCTTCATGAACTGAAGGTAGTACACATCCTCCTTCAGGTCTCAATCACAACTTCTCTTTTGCGCAGCTGATGCTGGCTATTTAATGGGGAATTAAAGGGGAAGCGCCCTATTAGAAGGAGAAGCCTTGAGACGGTTCAGAAATATTCAGGGCCGTCACACACCCCCTCCCCTGGAAAAAGCCGACCATTGCCCGGGAAGGCAGATCTTGGTCGGGGAAACCGAGAAAGGTCTCCTCATCACTTTCCTCTTCAAAGATCTCCAGGACCTTGCGGCGCTCAATCTCCTCCAATTCCTCAGCCGAGGGGTAACAGGCCTTAAGGCGTGAGACATGGACAACGCGCATATCTTCACCTGTGTCCTCTTTCACCACTCGGTAGTTCAAAGGGCCCACCTGCTCCACAATCCTATATGGTCCTTGCCATTTAGGAGCGAGCTTGGCCGAGAAGAATTGTTCAGCTTTCGAGTAAGGATGAGAGCGAAGCCACACCCGATCACGAAGCTGGAACTGCAGGTCTCGTCTGTTCTTATCATAATTTCTCTTCTGCTTGAGTCGAGCCTGGATCATGTTCCTTGAGACAAGAGCTCTCAAGTCGTGGAGATGGACTACCTGGTCATAGCAAGCAGCGTCTGGAGTAAGCTGCTGGGGCTGTAGCACCATATCCAAGGGTCCTCGGAGGAGACGACTTAGGTTCAGCTCTGCAGGTGTGACTCCAGTGGACTCTTGCACAGCAGAATTCAGGGCAAATCGAAACTCGTGAAGGTGCTTGTCCCAGTGTTTGTGCTGGGTCCCTACATAGGAAGCAACCATGGTCTTCAAGGTTCGATTTACTCTCTCAGTGAGGTTGGTCTGTGGGTGATAGGCTGTGGTCAACTTCTGTCTCAGGTTCCATCTTTGGCAGGTCTCTCCAAAGAGATCAGAGACAAATTGGGAACCTCGATCAGACAGAATGTAATCAGGCACTCCCCAGCGAGTCAGGATCTCTCTCGTAAGGATGTTAGAGACGGTCCTCGCTGTGGCCTGACGCAGGGCAAAGAGCTCAACCCACTTGGAATAGTAATCAACAAAAACAAGCATGTACACATTCTGATTGGAGCTTCTAGGAAATGGACCCATCAAATCCACTCCTAACATTTCCCAAGGTCGGGTAACCACAGTTTGCTGCAACTTGCCAGCAGGTTTTCTACCTTCTGGTTTGTACATTTGACAAACCTGACATTTTCGGATATGTGATTTCACATCCATGCGCAGATGTGGCCAGTACAGTAATGCTTGCAAACGTTTGTAGGTTTTGAACCTGCCCAAATGACCAGCTAATGGGTCTTCATGGAAATGTTGAAGCAGTTGAAGGCGTAGAGTTTCAGGTATGTATATTTGGTAGAGTGTTCTGTGAGGTAGTTGTACAACTCGGTAGACTTTGTCTTCAATGATGGTCAGCTTTGTGGTAGGGTTGACCATCTTTTCTTCATCTTCCAGGATAGTCTGGTACAAAGCCTGTACTTCGGGATCATCCTGTTGGGCTTTCCAAATGACCTCATCAGAGATGGGAAAGTCAGTTTTGGGTGAGTCTCGACTGCTAGACAGGACAGTAGCACATGTAAGATGAGGGCCACCATTACCACAAGCAGGAGCTCTGGATAAGGCATCTGGAACAGTGTTGTATTTTCCTTTCCTGTATTCTACTGCAAAGGTGAACTCTTGCAACCGTAGAGCCCATCTGATGAGCCTGGTGCTTGGTTTGTTGGTCTTGAACACCCACACAAGGGAGGAATGGTCAGTGACCACAGTGAAGTGTCTTCCCTCCAGGTAGTACCTCCACTTTTCCAAAGCCCAGACAACTGCAAGGCACTCTTGCTCGGTTGTGGAGTAGTTCCGTTCTGCTCCATTCAATGTCCGACTGGCGAACGCTAGCACTTCTTCAGTACCAAGTCCAGTCTGTTGGACTAGGACAGCACCAAGTCCAACATCACTTGCATCAGTGTAAACAACAAAAGGGAAATCAAAGTTGGGATGACCCAAAATGGGAGGGGTGACGAGGTGTCGTTTCAGGGTTTCAAAGGAGTTCTGGCACTCTGCCGTCCATCGGAATTTCGCTCCTTTTCGCTTCAACCCGTTGAGGGGTTCTGCCACCTGGGAGAAGTTCCACACAAACCGATGGTACCATCCAGCCATCCCAAGGAACCGTTGAAGGGCCTTGAGTGTGGTTGGCACAGGGAAGTCTTGTACAGCCTTGGTCTTTTCAGGATCCACATGAATACCATCACAAGACACAATATGGCCAAGGAACTTCAGGGAGGTTTGGCAGAAGTTGCTCTTCTTCATGTTCACTGTCAGACCAGCTTCTCTTAGCTTGTCCAACACTGCTTGAAGGTCTTGAAAGTGTTGCTCTCTGTTCTGGGAGTAGATAATTATATCGTCCAGGTAGACGAAACATATCTTCCCTTTGAGCTCACCTAACGCAATCTCCATGAGTCTTTGGAAAGTGGCAGGTGCATTCTTTAATCCAAAAGGCATCACCTTAAAGGAAAACAAGCCCTCAGCACAGACAAAAGCAGTCTTGTCCTTGCTTTCCTGGTCCATCTCAACCTGCCAATAGCCACTATTGAGGTCAAGGGTAGTGAACACAACAGCGCCAGACAATGACTCCAGGATCTCGTGGATGGTGGGAAGAGGATAGGCATCAGTCTGGGAAACATTGTTGGTCTTCCTATAGTCCACACAAAATCTAAGACCACCGGTCTTTTTTGGAATGAGGACAACAGGAGCAGCCCAGGGAGAGGAGGAACGTTCTATTATATCTTGTGTCAACATATCATTAATGAGTCCCTTTTGGATGATTAGCTTCGCTGGGGACAAACGATATGGCTTTTGCTTGATCGGCATTTCCTGTGTAAGGAATATTTTGTGCTTCAGGAGTCCGGTGCGTCCTAACTTTGAAGTACACACATCAGCATTATTCTGCAGCTGTTCCAACAGCCTTAACTCCTCTGGCTGTTCCAGCTGAGCTCTTCTTACAGCCTGTAAAAGGAGATCCTCAGAAGGATTATCCAGGGTTAGTGGTACCGTAGCAACGGCAGAGAAGACTGCCACATTTAGACCCCAATCATGTAACTTTGTAACTTCTGATTGGAAGAAATGCTTCTTGCTCGGATTGTTTGGAAACCAGTAGCAATTGTGTGCGATATCAATCTGGACACCACTGAAGTACATGAAATCAATTCCCAACACGACAGGAAAAGCAAGGTTCTTGTTTTGTAGGATAACCGAAGGAATCATATAGGAACGGTTACACAGGCGGAACTCCACCTCACTCCATCCAAGTGGTCGTTTAGCCGCACCGTCAGCCAGATACAGTGGACCTTCTGTCCACGGCTTCAAGTTGTATTTTGGACCTTCAACCTCCTTCCACAGTTTCTCATTGAGCAGTGTGTAGGATGACCCGGTGTCCAGGATGGCTCTTCCTGTCCATGGGCCTATGGACAGGGGTAACACCAGCTGGTGTGGTATTAACTGAAAGGAAGGGGATGTCGGCGGGGGGGCGTAGGCAGTGACTCTTGAGGTTTCAGCTCTGGTCAAAGCACCCAGAGTAGGATGGTCGTTCCTGCGAAGGGTGTTAGGGGTGTTGGCCTGTTGTGATTTGTGGTTTCTGGAAGGGTTTACTTGATACGGTCTTGGACATGTAGCTGAAGAATGTCCCTTTTGGCTACATCTCCAACAGAACATGGGAGGGGTCTTGGCTGGAGACTCTGGCTGTGGTTGATGATCTGGCTTGGGTAACTGTCTGGGTGTCTGTTTCTTTCTCTGTTCATATTGCTGTTGGCATTCTCTGTCCTTCTCGAACTGCTGTCCTAGGCGAACCAGTCCATCGACAGTGGTGACTCTTTCTCTGAGTTGACTGGCTAGTAGTGGGTTGATGTTCTTCAAGATCAACTTAATGACCTCTTCCTCCTCAATGCCAGGTTTCCTCCTTCTGCACAGGGAGTGGTAACCGTATGCAAAGTCACGAATATTCTCATTCTCCCTTTGCACTCGATTCCTGACTCTGTCTGCCAGCTCATCTGTGTAGTCCTCAGACAGAAATGCAGAGGAAAACTTGGCCTCAAAGTCAGCCCAGGAGGTAGTGGTGAGACGTGCCACATCCCACCAGTCTCGAGCTGTCCCATGCAACACATTCCTCAATGTGGCAAGGAGTTCTTCGTCAGCCAGGGGATTGAGGGCAAGAAAGTCATGACATCTTTCCAGATACATTAGCGGATCAGGACTGTCATCCTTTTTCCCAAAGGTGGGAAATTGCAATTTAATGGGCATCGCTCCCACATGACGTCTACTCAAATCACCATGAACAAAAGAGCTAGGAGGGATTGAGGAAGTAGAGGGTGAGGGAGTTATGGGACCATGAAAATGAACACCAGGATGCATGGTGGATTGCATCCTGCAAGGGGTGGCTGCAGCATGGCCTTGTCTTGGCTGTTCTGAGGTGCCCGCTTGGCCCTCAGTGGTCTGAACAGAAGTGGACACAAGAGAAGCTCTGTGCAAGGAGTTGTGCCTAATGGAGGCCATGTCAACAGACACATCATCCAACATTTTAACACAATTAGAGAGCGCTGTCTGCAAGTGGTCTACAGTGTTAACCAGGGGAGAAAATACAGAATTGACGTCCTTGAGGACCTCAGTGTGATGATGTTGCAGGCGCCACTGGAGAGTGGCAGTGAGTTGGCTTTGTTGGTAGTCAAACTGCCTGTCCATGGCACCAGTAATTTCCTGTCTTCCACTCTCACTGAGCTCTGTCAGAGTGTGAGTTAGAGTACTCAGTGAGTTTCTGAATTCCATGGCACTCTGTTGTTGCTCTACACTCAGACATTTGAATTTATGATGGATTAGAGTTTGGAGATGTTGTTGAGTCTTACGAATATCAAGGATGTCACCTTGAAGTTGTAAGACTACTACCTCTGGAGATAAACCAGACAATGGAGGAAGATTGGGCGTCAGAGGGAGGGCTAGCTCAGTACCTTCACACAGATCCATGTCAATAAGTGAGTTACTAGTTAGACCTGTGGCCTGTGGTCCAGACCGAGCATTTAGATTCCCAGGGCTCTGGCCCACATCAACTCCATTATTTCCATTCACATTATGATTTGTATTGTTGGCTCGGTAGTCAGAATGGCCCTGTGTATTCCCATTGACAGGTAGGATATGGATGAGCACATTTTCTTGTAGTGAATCCATTATTTTAATTCCACTCAAAAGATTTGCTTTGGTTAGTTCTCAATGTTGAGGTCCCATCTGGGGTGCCATTTTTTATGTAACGGTTTTGACTTGAGGTATTTATAGGGGTGCCAGGTAGGTTGTGCCTACCAGAGAAAGCATGGGTTTCTCCTTTTAGTTCGGGAGGGAATAAGTCCCATCTGGTCCGTCAAGTCACACCAATACAAAGGACTTATGTAAAAGTCAAGATGGAAATATACTTTTCATAAACCCCTAAAAACCTTGGAAAGAACTTCAAACAAGTGTATTCTTTTGCTTGGTTGTATTCACAACATAAATGATCACACCCACCCACACACAACAATATAACAAATCAATGCACTTATGTTCATTTAGAAATGTCCTGTACCTCGGGCATAAAAAGAGTCCAGCCCGGTAAATAAGTTCCGTGGCTCAAGTGCCCTTAGTCCCGCAACGCTTGTCCGTAGCATAAACCCAGTATATTCATACACTCAAAATAACACTTATTTTGTAACCCAACTATAAAGCGTATCAAAGACTACCCAAAGAATAATACGTCCTCACAACTACATAAATCACAGTATACATCACCCCAAACAAATGAAATACCGTATACAAAAAGTTGTAGTCAGTCGGTCAGTCAGACAATCCGCCAACAGCCCTCCAGCGGAGGAAAGGCCACGAAAACCAACGGAGAGTTGTAGTCCACAGCGCACAGAGTGGATCCAATCCTGGGTAAACTCGCTTTAAGGCCACAAAACACACTGTAAGGCCACAAAACAAATGTCATGGCGAAGCTTCATGAACTGAAGGTAGTACACATCCTCCTTCAGGTCTCAATCACAACTTCTCTTTTGCGCAGCTGATGCTGGCTATTTAATGGGGAATTAAAGGGGAAGCGCCCTATTAGAAGGAGAAGCCTTGAGACGGTTCAGAAATATTCAGGGCCGTCACAAAGTGTTCCCTTTATTTTGCCAGTTACCTGTACATTGGATATTTAAAATCACTGCAAAGTTTTGGTTTCTCTGAATGTGCGGTTTCCAATGGTATGTTCTTCTACTGTAAGTTCATGAATGTCTTTGCCCATGCTTTGGATACATGTTTTAAATTCTATAAAACAAAACCAGGTGTTTCCAGAGCAACACAATTTTACTGAATCCTTTTTTCAGCCGTTGTTTTCAACATACTGTCATAAATTGTATAGAAAACCTAACATAAAAGGTATAATTTATTGTCCAGCATCTTTGATATTAAATGTGTTTTGACTATCGGCCGCCAGGAGGTTATCTGGATACTGTAGAATGCACAATCTGTTTCCCTCTCGCACACTGTCTGGCGCCTGCTGAGCAACCCGTCTCCTCTGCTCGAAACAACCTGACGAGGCGTTTCCACGGTAGCCTGTCTAAGTGAAAACATTGTTGGAATCCTATAAAACACTGAGATAATGAGATGGCTGATCTGCTCTATTGGAAGATTTGGCACACGCTGCATTTCGCAGAGAGCGTGTCTTTAGAGATTGGCTCATCAGGTATCGTTTCCCAAAACCAATCTTATAGGATTTTTGCAAGGATTGGTACTTTAGAAAGGAAAACGCATGCCATTCCGGTGCCTCCACCCTCGGGATCCACCCTCGGGATCCACCCTCGGGTTTTTGGCAACGGCACTTTTCAGCGGGAGATTGCCGATCAGTATCTCTCAGCCCTCGAGCAAATGTTTTGGATGCAATCATCAGCAAAAGGAACAGGTACAGTGCCTTCAGAAAGTATTCACACCCTTGACTTTTTCCAAATGTTGTGTTACAACTTGAATTTAAAACGGATTAAATTGAGATGTTTTGTCACTTGCCTACACACAATACCCCATAAAGTCAAAATGGAATTATGTTTTTAGACATTTTTACAAATGAATTAAAAATGAAAAGCTTGAATGTCTTGTGCCATTAAACCCCTACAACTCATCCAGAATGCCGCAGCCCGCCTGGTGTTCAACCTTCCCAAGTTCTCTCACGTCACCCCACTCCTCCGCACACTCCACTGGCTTCCAGTTGAAGCTCGCATCCGCTACAAGACCATGGTGCTTGCCTATGGAGCAGTGAGGGGAACGGCACCTCTGTACCTTCAGGCTCTGATCAGTCCCTACACCCAAACGAGGGCATTGCGCTCATCCACCTCTGGCCTGCTGGCTCCCCTTCCTCTGCGGAAGCATAGTTCCCGCTCAGCCCAGTCAAAACTGTTCGCTGCTCTGGCACCCCAATGGTGGAACAAGCTCCCTCACGACGCCAGGACAGCGGAGTCACTCACCACCTTCCGGAGACATTTGAAACCCCACCTCTTTAAGGAATACCTGGGATAGGATAAAGGAAGTCACATAAATTGCATGGACTCACACTGTGCGCAATAATAGTGTTTAACATGATTTTTGAATGACTACCTCATCCCTGTACCCCATCATACAATGATCTGTAAGGTCCCTCAGTCGAGCAGTGAATTTCAACCACAAAGACCAGGGAGGTTTTCCAATGCCTCGCAAAGAACGACACCTATTGGTAGATGGTTATAAAATAAAAAGCAGACATTGAATATCCCTTTGAGCATGGTGAAGTTAATTACCACTCTACCTAGTTGTATATAATGAAACCACTCTAACCAGTTGTATATAATGAAACCACTCTAACTAGTTGTATATAATGAAACCACTCTACCTAGTTGTATATAATGAAACCACTCTAACCAGTTGTATATAATGAAACCACTCTAACTAGTTGTATATAATGAAACCACTCTACCTAGTTGTATATAATGAAACCACTCTACCTAGTTGTATATAATGAAACCACTCTAACTAGTTGTATATAATGAAACCACTCTACCTAGTTGTATATAATGAAACCATTCTACCTAGTTGTATATAATGAATGGAAACCACTCTAACTAGTTGTATATAATGAAACCACTAACTAGTTGTATATAATGAAACCACTCTACCTAGTTGTATATAATGAAAGCACTCTAACTAGTTGTATATAATGAATGGAAACCACTCTACCTAGTTGTATATAATGAAACCACTCTACCTAGTTGTATATAATGAAACCACTCTAACTAGTTGTATATAATGAAACCACTCTAACTAGTTGTATATAATGAAACCACTCTACCTAGTTGTATATAATGAAACCACTCTACCTAGTTGTATATAATGAAACCACTCTAACTAGTTGTATATAATGAAACCACTCTACCTAGTTGTATATAATGAAACCACTCTACCTAGTTGTATATAATGAAACCACTCTAACTAGTTGTATATAATGAAACCACTCTACCTAGTTGTATATAATGAAACCACTCTACCTAGTTGTATATAATGAAACCACTCTAACTAGTTGTATATAATGAAACCACTCTAACTAGTTGTATATAATGAAACCACTCTACCTAGTTGTATATAATGAAACCACTCTAACTAGTTGTATATAATGAAACCACTCTACCTAGTTGTATATAATGAAACCACTCTAACTAGTTGTATATAATGAAACCACTCTAACTAGTTGTATATAATGAAACCACTCTAACTAGTTGTATATAATGAAACCACTCTAACTAGTTGTATATAATGAAACCACTCTACCTAGTTGTATATAATGAAACCACTCTACCTAGTTGTATATAATGAAACCACTCTAACTAGTTGTATATAATGAAACCACTCTACCTAGTTGTATATAATGAAACCACTCTAACTAGTTGTATATAATGAAACCACTCTAACTAGTTGTATATAATGAAACCACTCTAACTAGTTGTATATAATGAAACCACTCTAACTAGTTGTATATAATGAAACCACTCTAACTAGTTGTATATAATGAAACCACTCTAACTAGTTGTATATAATGAAACCACTCTAACTAGTTGTATATAATGAAACCACTCTAACTAGTTGTATATAATGAAACCACTCTAACTAGTTGTATATAATGAAACCACTCTACCTAGGTGTATATAATGAAACCACTCTAACTAGTTGTATATAATGAAACCACTCTACCTAGTTGTATATAATGAAACCACTCTACCTAGTTGTATATAATGAAACCACTCTACCTAGTTGTATATAATGAAACCACTCTAACTAGTTGTATATAATGAAACCACTCTACCTAGTTGTATATAATGAAACCACTCTACCTAGTTGTATATAATGAAACCACTCTACCTAGTTGTATATAATGAAACCACTCTAACTAGTTGTATATAATGAAACCACTCTACCTAGTTGTATATAATGAAACCACTCTACCTAGTTGTATATAATGAAACCACTCTACCTAGTTGTATATAATGAAACCACTCTACCTAGTTGTATATAATGAAACCACTCTAACTAGTTGTATATAATGAAACCACTCTACCTAGTTGTATATAATGAAACCACTCTAACTAGTTGTATATAATGAAACCACTCTAACTAGTTGTATATAATGAAACCACTCTAACTAGTTGTATATAATGAAACCACTCTAACTAGTTGTATATAATGAAACCACTCTAGCTAGTTGTATATAATGAAACCACTCTAACTAGTTGTATATAATGAAACCACTCTACCTAGTTGTATATAATGAAACCACTCTAACTAGTTGTATATAATGAAACCACTCTAACTAGTTGTATATAATGAAACCACTCTAACTAGTTGTATATAATGAAACCACTCTACCTAGGTGTATATAATGAAACCACTCTAACTAGTTGTATATAATGAAACCACTCTAACTAGTTGTATATAATGAAACCACTCTAACTAGTTGTATATAATGAAACCACTCTACCTAGGTGTATATAATGAAACCACTCTAACTAGTTGTATATAATGAAACCACTCTAACTTGTTGTATATAATGAAACCACTCTAACTAGTTGTATATAATGAAACCACTCTAACTAGTTGTATATAATGAAACCACTCTACCTAGTTGTATATAATGAAACCACTCTACCTAGGTGTATATAATGAAACCACTCTAACTAGTTGTATATAATGAAACCACTCTAACTAGTTGTATATAATGAAACCACTCTACCTAGGTGTATATAATGAAACCACTCTAACTAGTTGTATATAATGAAACCACTCTAACTAGTTGTATATAATGAAACCACTCTAACTAGTTGTATATAATGAAACCACTCTACCTAGTTGTATATAATGAAACCACTCTACCTAGTTGTATATAATGAAACCACTCTAACTAGTTGTATATAATGAAACCACTCTACCTAGTTGTATATAATGAAACCACTCTAACTAGTTGTATATAATGAAACCACTCTACCTAGTTGTATATAATGAAACCACTCTAACTAGTTGTATATAATGAAACCACTCTAACTAGTTGTATATAATGAAACCACTCTACCTAGTTGTATATAATGAAACCACTCTACCTAGTTGTATATAATGAAACCACTCTACCTAGGTGTATATAATGAAACCACTCTAACTAGTTGTATATAATGAAACCACTCTAACTAGTTGTATATAATGAAACCACTCTACCTAGGTGTATATAATGAAACCACTCTAACTAGTTGTATATAATGAAACCACTCTAACTAGTTGTATATAATGAAACCACTCTAACTAGTTGTATATAATGAAACCACTCTACCTAGTTGTATATAATGAAACCACTCTAACTAGTTGTATATAATGAAACCACTCTACCTAGTTGTATATAATGAAACCACTCTAACTAGTTGTATATAATGAAACCACTCTACCTAGTTGTATATAATGAAACCACTCTAACTAGTTGTATATAATGAAACCACTCTACCTAGTTGTATATAATGAAACCACTCTACCTAGTTGTATATAATGAAACCACTCTACCTAGTTGTATATAATGAAACCACTCTAACTAGTTGTATATAATGAAACCACTCTACCTAGTTGTATATAATGAAACCACTCTACCTAGTTGTATATAATGAAACCACTCTACCTAGTTGTATATAATGAAACCACTCTACCTAGTTGTATATAATGAAACCACTCTAACTAGTTGTATATAATGAAACCACTCTACCTAGTTGTATATAATGAAACCACTCTAACTAGTTGTATATAATGAAACCACTCTAACTAGTTGTATATAATGAAACCACTCTAACTAGTTGTATATAATGAAACCACTCTAACTAGTTGTATATAATGAAACCACTCTAGCTAGTTGTATATAATGAAACCACTCTAACTAGTTGTATATAATGAAACCACTCTACCTAGTTGTATATAATGAAACCACTCTAACTAGTTGTATATAATGAAACCACTCTAACTAGTTGTATATAATGAAACCACTCTAACTAGTTGTATATAATGAAACCACTCTACCTAGGTGTATATAATGAAACCACTCTAACTAGTTGTATATAATGAAACCACTCTAACTAGTTGTATATAATGAAACCACTCTAACTAGTTGTATATAATGAAACCACTCTACCTAGGTGTATATAATGAAACCACTCTAACTAGTTGTATATAATGAAACCACTCTAACTTGTTGTATATAATGAAACCACTCTAACTAGTTGTATATAATGAAACCACTCTACCTAGTTGTATATAATGAAACCACTCTACCTAGGTGTATATAATGAAACCACTCTAACTAGTTGTATATAATGAAACCACTCTAACTAGTTGTATATAATGAAACCACTCTACCTAGGTGTATATAATGAAACCACTCTAACTAGTTGTATATAATGAAACCACTCTAACTAGTTGTATATAATGAAACCACTCTAACTAGTTGTATATAATGAAACCACTCTACCTAGTTGTATATAATGAAACCACTCTAACTAGTTGTATATAATGAAACCACTCTACCTAGTTGTATATAATGAAACCACTCTAACTAGTTGTATATAATGAAACCACTCTACCTAGTTGTATATAATGAAACCACTCTAACTAGTTGTATATAATGAAACCACTCTAACTAGTTGTATATAATGAAACCACTCTACCTAGTTGTATATAATGAAACCACTCTAACTAGTTGTATATAATGAAACCACTCTACCTAGTTGTATATAATGAAACCACTCTAACTAGTTGTATATAATGAAACCACTCTACCTAGTTGTATATAATGTATAGAAACTAGGTAGAGTGGTTTCCATACATTAAATACAACTAGGTAGAGTGAGCAGAGAGCTATAGGAGAATATATCAACCGTCTACCCATGGTGGTTTCCATACCCATGGTGGTTTCCATACCCATGGTGGTTTCCATACCCATGGTGGTTTCCATACCCATGGTGGTTTCCATACCCATGGTGGTTTCCATACCCATGGTGGTTTCCATACCCATGGTGGTTTCCATACCCATGGTGGTTTCCATACCCATGGTGGTTTCCATACCCCTGGTGGTTTCCATACCCCTGGTGGTTTCCATACCCATGGTGGTTTCCATACCCATGGTGGTTTCCATACCCATGGTGGTTTCCATACCCATGGTGGTTTCCATACCCATGGTGGTTTCCATACCCATGGTGGTTTCCATACCCATGGTGGTTTCCATACCCATGGTGGTTTCCATACCCCTGGTGGTTTCCATACCCCTGGTGGTTTCCATACCCATGGTGGTTTCCATACCCATGGTGGTTTCCATACCCATGGTGGTTTCCATACCCATGGTGGTTTCCATACCCATGGTGGTTTCCATACCCATGGTGGTTTCCATACCCATGGTATATACACATATAGAGTGGGTATACGGTTGCTATACAGTGGATATTCACTACCAGTCAAAAGTTTGGACACACTTACTCATTCAAGGGTTTTTCTTAATTTTTACTATTTTCTACATTTTAGCAGACACTCTTATCCAGAGCGACTTACAGGTAGTGAGTTTTTTTTATTTTTCATACTGGCCCCCCGTGGGAATCAAACCCACAACCCTGGCGTTGCAAACGCCATACTCTACCAACTGAGCTACATCCCTGCCGGCCATTCCCTCCCCTACCCTGGACGAATTGTGCGCCGCCCCACGGGTCTCCCGGTCACGGCCAGCTACGACAGAGCCTGGATTCGAACCAGGATCTCTAGTGGCACAGCTAGCACTGTGCCTTAGACCACTGCGCCACTCTGGAGATACATTGTAGAATAATAGTGAAGACATCAAAACTATGAAATAACACATATGGAATCATGTAGTAACCAAAAAAAGTGTTAAACAAATCATCATTATATTTGAGATTCTTCAAATAGCCACCCTTTGCCTTGATGACAGCTTTGCACCCTCTTGGCATTCTCTCAACCAGCTTCATGAGGTAGTCACCTGGAATACATTTCAATTAACAGGTGTGCCTTGTTAAAAGTTAATTTGTGGAACACGAGCAATGGATATTAGACTGGTTGATATACAGTGGGTATAAGGATGATATACACTGTATATTTGTATGAGAGAGAGAGAGAGAGAGAGAGCGAGAGAAAAAAAACATACGACATTATAAAATCCATGTACACAAACAACAAGTGTGCGGTTAAAATTGGCAAAAAACACGCTGTAGGGTGAGACAGGAATGCAGCTTGAGGCCCACCCTCTTCAACATATACAGTAGATTGGTGAGGGCACTAGAACAGTCTGCAGCACCCGGCCTCACCCTACTAGAATCTGAAGTCAAATGTCTACTGTTTGCTGATGATCTGGTGCTTCTGTCACCAACCAAGGAGGGCCTACAGCAGCACCTAGATCTTCTGCACAGATTCTGTCAGACCTGGGCCCTGACAGTAAATCTCAGTAAGACAAAAAATAATGGTGTTCCAAAAAAGGTCCAGTTGCCAGGACTACAAATACAAATTCCATCTAGACACCGTTGCCCTAGAGCACACAAAAAACTATACATACCTCGGCCTAAACATCAGCGCCACAGGTAACTTCCACAAAGCTGTGAACGATCTGAGAGACAAGGCAAGGGCCTTCTATGCCATCAAAAGGAACATAAAATTTGACATACCAATTAGGATCTGGCTAAAAATACTTGAATCAGTTATAGAACCCATTGCCCTTTATGGTTCTGAGGTCTGGGGTCCACTCACCAACCAAGAATTCACAAAATGGGACAAACACCAAATTGAGACTCTGCATGCAGAATTCTGCAAAAACATCCTCCGTGTACAACGTAAAACACCAAATAATGCATGCAGAGCAGAATTAGGCCAATACCTGCTAATTATCAAAATCCAGAAAAGAGCTGTTAAATTCTATAACCACTTAAAAGGAAGCGATTCCCAAACCTTCCATAACAAAGCCATCACCTACAGAGAGATGAACTTGGAGAAGAGTCCCCTAAGTAAGCTGGTCCTGGGGCTCTGTTCACAAACACAAACAGACCCCACACAGCCCCAGGACAACAACAACAACAACACAATTAGACCCAACCAAATCATGAGAAAACAAAAAGAGAATTACTTGACACATTGGAAAGAACAAACAAAAAAACAGAGCAAACTAGAATGCTATTTGGCCCTAAACAGAGAGTACACAGTGGCAGAATACCTGACCACTGTGACTGACCCAAACTTAAGGAAAGCTTTGACTATGTACAGACTCAGTGAGCATAGCCTTGTTATTGAGAAAGGCCGCCGTAGGCAGACCTGGCTCTCAAGAGAAGACAGGCTATGTGCACACTGCCCACAAAATGAGGTGGAAACTGAGCTGCACTTCCTAACCTCCTGCCAAATGTATGACCATATTAGAGACACATATTTCCCTCAGATTACAGCGATCCACAAAGAATTCGAAAACAAACCCAATTTTGATAAACTCCCTTATCTACTGGGTGAAAAACCACAGTGTGCCATCACAGCTGCAAGATTTGTGACCTGTTGCCACAAGAAAAGGGCAACCAGTGAAGAACAAACACCATTGTAAATACAACCCATATTTATGTTTATTTATTTTCCCATTTGTACTTTAACTATTTGCACATTGTTACAACACTGTATATAGACATAATATGACATTTGAAATGTCTTTATTCTTTTGAAACTTCTGAGTGTAATGTTTACTGTTAATATTTATTGTTTATTTCACTTTTGTTTACTATCTACTTCACTTGCTTTGGCAATGTTAACACACGTTTCCCATGCCAATAAAGCCCTTAAATTGAAATTAAATTGAAATTGAATTGAATTTGAATTGATAGAGAGAGAGAGAGAGAGAGAGAGAGAAAATAACCAGAGCGCAGAATAACGGATGAATTTACCAACGCACAACACCCGTTGAATGTGGCCGGTGTCAGTTAACGTCGGCAAAAAAACTTTATTAAATGGTTGCCAGCAGCACAGTTACAGTCATCAACGCTCTGGATAACATGAAAACTGGCTAACCAGCTCTGCTAGGACAAGTAAAATGATCAGAGTGAGGTGTTCTCTCATTTGTGTCTGGAAGTAGCTAGCAAGTTAGCCAGTTAGCTTGGGTGCTTGATTGCCGTTGTGAGGTCAGAACGCTCCGATCAACCCTACTCCTCCTCCGCCAGAGCGTCCAGTGACGCGCTCCGACAGCGAAACCGCTCCGATCAACCCTACTCCTCGGCCAGAGCGTCCAGTGACGCGCTCCGACAGCGAAACGCTCTGACTTTACGAACGGACAATCTGACAATCTGACGATCTATGGATGTCACTGAGTAGGCTGAGACCCCATTTTATGGCTGGACAATCCATAGGTAAGGCTGTACAGTGGAATTATGCAGTCAAATACGTCCACAGTGCAATTAGGTGGTGGAAAAAGTACCCAAGGACTTGAGTAAAAGTAAAGATACCTTAATAGAAAATCACTCAAGTACAAGTGAAAGTCACCCAGTAAAATAATACTTGAGTAAAAGTCTAAATAAGTACGTTTTAAATATACTTAAGTATCAAAAGTAATTGTAAAAAATAAAATAACTTTCTCCTGTATAAATAAAGTATAAATAATTTCAAATTGCTTATATTAAGCAAACCAGACAGCACCATTTTCGTGTTTTTTAAAATGTACGGATAGCCAGGGACACACTCCAACACTCAGACATAATTTAGAAACTAAGCATTTGTGTTTAGTGAGTTCACCAGATCAGAGGCAGTAGGGATGACCAGATTTGCTCTCTTGATAAGTGTGTGAATTGGACCATTTTCCTGTCCTGCTAAGCATTCAAAATGTTACAAGTACTTTTGGGTGTCAGGGAAAATGTATGCAGTGAAAAGTACATTATTTTCTTTAGGAATGTAGTGAAGTAAAAGTAAAAGTTGTCAAAAATAGAAATAGTAAAGTAAAGTACAGATACCCCCCAAAAATTCTTAAGTAGTACTTTCAAGTATTTTTACTTAAGTACTTTACACCACTGGTGGGATTGCAACAGTTTATTGTCAAAACAATTAATTATTTTATTTCATTTAAAATTATGTAACAACATTCCAACCTTCTTTAGCATTAGCTTGTCCATATATATGACATGATTCCACTATTTGGATCCGTTTGCATCACTTTCAATGAGGGACTTTTATTTTGAAGGCGAACCGCAAATTCCACTGGCTGATCGTTACTGTGGCGTGCGTTGAGCAGGAAGACCGACACGTTGGCTCGTTACTGTGGCGTGCGTTGAGCAGGAGGACCGACACGTTGGCTCGTTACTGTGGCGTGCGTTGAGCAGGAGGACCGACACGTTGGCTCGTTACTGTGGCGTGCGTTGAGCAGGAAGACCGACACGTTGGCCAACGTTCAGAAGATAGAAATGGGTTATGTAGAACAAACATGCCTCTGATTCTAAGGAATCATGTCAGTTCTATTTATGGCAATTCAATTCAAGGGGCTTTATTGGCATGGGCAACATATGTTTACATTGTTAAAACAGGGCTTTATTGGCATGGGCAACATATGTTAACATTGCCAAAGCAAGTGAAATCGAAAATAAACTAAAGTGAAATAAACAATGAAAAATGAACAGTAAACATTACACTCACAAACGTTTCAAAGGAATAGAGACATTTCAAATGTCATATTATGGCTATATACATTTCTATCTGCAACGTTCCAACCCGTGTTGGTACTGATCATGCCCAGGCGAACCCACTGAGCTGTATACGAACCCCCTCTGTCCATCGCTCCGCAAATGAGAACATGTCGGCCCGGGCCGACCCCCCACACCGACCCCCCAACAGCCGACCCCGCCCGGTTCCGTTTGCGGCGGCGAGGGGCTTCTCTACCTACCCGACTAGTCAGCCTCGCCTTGTACTAGCATGAACACATTTTCAACAGGCAGAAGAGGATTTGTCAACTATGGATGGATATCAAACGGATTTGATCGGAATTAATTTTTAAAACAAGTCAGATCATCAGTTTAGTGATTCCAGTTTTTATCAGCTTGCTAGTTCACTTAGCTAGTAGAATATGCCTGGTTAACTCGCCTATCAAATGGCAGAAATCCGTCTGACAGATCAGCCACACTATCTGCCGGTCTGTCGGTCTGCCGGTCTGTCTAGTTGGCCTCCGGGAAACGTTGAGGTTACTGTCGCTGCGTTGCGTTACAATCTTCTTTTAAGTAGCATGCTAGTTAGCATGCGTTGAATTATTTGTTCTCCTGAAATGCTAGCTAGCGATGAGAACTGAATATGTAGCCCAGTAACTGTTATACTGGAGACTCGATGTCGAAACATCTAAAAGGTTTAGGCAATGAATAAGAATATGTAGGTAACTAGCTAGGTGATAAGAAAGTACACAGACAACGTTAGCTATTTTGCTAGCTCAAATAGCTTGTTCGATTTTTTTTGCACTGGCTGGGACCATCTGTTGGACAATCACGGTTAGGTAACTAGCTAAATTAGCTAGTTAAACATGAATATCAACTGTTAAGAGCTGGAAGACGTTTAATCATCCATCGTATTTGATTTGGATTATGTTGGATTTGATAGTCCGGGCGAATGTACCGAATGTACTCGTCTAACGTTAGCTCACGGATTGAAGGGGGCGAAAAAGAGAGAACTTTTTGGAGAAACCGCCCGTCCCAAATAATCCCACCAGCCATGGCAGTCCTGGGCCAAATGTCGGGGCTGGCATTGGGACTGTATGTAATCCTGCTCCTCAGTCCCGTTGCTGGTAAGTCTCCTTTACCTTCATTTACCCAGTCTTGTTCAAATCGATGAAATAAATATACATACACACAAAATTGATTTCCATATGATATAATTAGAAAATTGGTTTGAGTTCCCCATCTCCCTTCCTATAGTCTTGCCCTAGTTAGTAGCTACTGCAATTTGCCTGCTTTTATTAATGGGATCTGTTGACCATTACCTATTCTGTGAATGAATGTCAAGCCAAGCCATGTAATTTCAAGTCATGCCATTACACTGGCACTGTGAATATGATCTTGGCAAACCACAGCAACAATGCTAGCCTGTCATCCATACTTGAAGAAGATGGGCTATTGATCTGATGGATGGTGAAAGCCTGGTATTGTAGGCCATATTGAGATCTATTGAGCTCCGATATTCAGAAAAGGCTCTGATCTACCCTAGATGCTAGTGCTGCTTTGGTTGAAAGTACTGGAGTCCTATCTGCTGTCAGAGATGTAGTCCAATTTATTACCATGATGGGAAAGAAAAGGAATAAAGAACTGCTGAGAGGAGAGAGGCTTCAGGAAGCTAAAATCATACAGATTCTGTGTTCAGCTTTGACATGGTGGATAAGACAGCTGCTGTCCCTGGAGATATGTTGGGGACAGGAGAAAGACAGCTGCTGTCCCTGGAGCTATGTTGGGGACAGGAGAAAGACAGCTGCTGTCCCTGGATATATGTTGGGGACAGGAGAAAGACAGCTGCTGTTCCTGGAGATATGTTGGGGACAGGAGAAAGACAGCTGCTGTCCCTGGAGAAATATTGGGGACAGGAGAAAGACAGCTGCTGTTCCTGGAGATATGTTGGGGACAGGAGAAAGACAGCTGCTGTCCCTGGAGCTATGTTGGGGACAGGAGAAAGACAGCTGCTGTTCCTGGAGCTATGTTGGGGACAGGAGAAAGACAGCTGCTGTTGGGGACAGGAGAAAGACAGCTGCTGTTCCTGGAGGTATGTTGGGGACAGGAGAAAGACAGCTGCTGTTCCTGGAGGTATGTTGGGGACAGGAGAAAGACAGCTGCTGTTGGGGACAGGAGAAAGACAGCTGCTGTTCCTGGAGCTATGTTGGGGACAGGAGAAAGACAGCTGCTGTCCCTGGAGGTATGTTGGGGACAGGAGAAAGACAGCTGCTGTTGGGGACAGGAGAAAGACAGCTGCTGTTCCTGGAGATATGTTGGGGACAGGAGAAAGACAGCTGCTGTTGGGGACAGGAGAAGCAAATGAAAGCTTCTGGTTAGATTTGTCTTGTCAGGAACATGGGATTCACATCCCAAATGGCACTCTGTCCCCTATATAGAGGAGAAGAAGAATAATATATACCATTTAGCAGACTTTTTTATCCAAAGCAACTTAGTCATGTGTGCATGTCATTGTAAATAACAATTTGTTCTTAACTGACTTGCCTAGTTAAATAAAGGTACAAAATAAAATACTCATAAAAACGAGTGATGCTGAAGAGAGTCTAAAGCCTTCAAACTCAACTCTGGACCTCCAAGCCAGTTCCACTGTTCCCCTCTAATCAGGGACTGATTAAGACCTGGACACCAGGTGGTGTAATTAATTATCAGGTAGAAGAGAAAAGCAGCAGGCTCTGGATCTCGTAGGGTAACAGTTGAATAACCCTGGTATAGTAACCAGCAGGCTCCGGATCTCGTAGGGTAACAGTTGAATAACCCTGGTATAGTAACCAGCAGGCTCCGGATCTCGTAGGGTAACAGTTGAATAACCCTGGTATTGTAACCAGCAGGCTCCGGATCTCGTAGGGTAACAGTTGAATAAGCCTGGTATAGTAACCAGCAGGCTCCGGATCTCGTAGGGTAACAGTTGAATAACCCTGGTATTGTAACCAGCAGGCTCCGGATCTCGTAGGGTAACAGTTGAATAACCCTGGTATAGTAACCAGCAGGCTCCGGATCTCGTAGGGTAACAGTTGAATAACCCTGGTATAGTAACCAGCAGGCTCCGGATCTCGTAGGGTAACAGTTGAATAACCCTGGTATAGTAACCAGCAGGCTCCGGATCTCGTAGGGTAACAGTTGAATACCCCTGGTATAGTAACCAGCAGGCCCCGGATCTCGTAGGGTAACAGTTGAATAACCCTGGTATAGTAACCAGCAGGCCCCGGATCTCGTAGGGTAACAGTTGAATAACCCTGGTATAGTAACCAGCAGGCTCCGGATCTCGTAGGGTAACAGTTGAATAACCCTGGTATAGTAACCAGCAGGCCCCGGATCTCGTAGGGTAACAGTTGAATAACCCGGGTATAGTAACCAGCAGGCTCCGGATCTCGTAGGGTAACAGTTGAATAACCCTGGTATAGTAACCAGCAGGCTCCGGATCTCGTAGGGTAACAGTTGAATAACCCTGGTATAGTAACCAGCAGGCTCCGGATCTCGTAGGGTAACAGTTGAATAACCCTGGTATAGTAACCAGCAGGCTCCGGATCTCGTAGGGTAACAGTTGAATACCCCTGGTATAGTAACCAGCAGGCCCCGGATCTCGTAGGGTAACAGTTGAATAACCCTGGTATAGTAACCAGCAGGCCCCGGATCTCGTAGGGTAACAGTTGAATAACCCTGGTATAGTAACCAGCAGGCTCCGGATCTCGTAGGGTAACAGTTGAATAACCCTGGTATAGTAACCAGCAGGCTCCGGATCTCGTAGGGTAACAGTTGAATAACCCTGGTATAGTAACCAGCAGGCTCCGGATCTCATAGGGTAACAGTTGAATAACCCTGGTATAGTAACCAGCAGGCTCCGGATCTCGTAGGGTAACAGTTGAATAACCCTGGTATAGTAACCAGCAGGCTCCGGATCTCGTAGGGTAACAGTTGAATAACCCTGGTATAGTAACCAGCAGGCTCCGGATCTCGTAGGGTAACAGTTGAATACCCCTGGTATAGTAACCAGCAGGCCCCGGATCTCGTAGGGTAACAGTTGAATAACCCTGGTATAGTAACCAGCAGGCCCCGGATCTCGTAGGGTAACAGTTGAATAACCCTGGTATAGTAACCAGCAGGCTCCGGATCTCGTAGGGTAACAGTTGAATAACCCTGGTATAGTAACCAGCAGGCCCCGGATCTCGTAGGGTAACAGTTGAATAACCCGGGTATAGTAACCAGCAGGCTCCGGATCTCGTAGGGTAACAGTTGAATAACCCTGGTATAGTAACCAGCAGGCTCCGGATCTCGTAGGGTAACAGTTGAATAACCCTGGTATAGTAACCAGCAGGCTCCGGATCTCGTAGGGTAACAGTTGAATAACCCTGGTATAGTAACCAGCAGGCTCCGGATCTCGTAGGGTAACAGTTGAATACCCCTGGTATAGTAACCAGCAGGCCCCGGATCTCGTAGGGTAACAGTTGAATAACCCTGGTATAGTAACCAGCAGGCCCCGGATCTCGTAGGGTAACAGTTGAATAACCCTGGTATAGTAACCAGCAGGCTCCGGATCTCGTAGGGTAACAGTTGAATAACCCTGGTATAGTAACCAGCAGGCCCCGGATCTCGTAGGGTAACAGTTGAATAACCCTGGTATAGTAACCAGCAGGCTCCGGATCTCGTAGGGTAACAGTTGAATAACCCTGGTATAGTAACCAGCAGGCTCCGGATCTCGTAGGGTAACAGTTGAATACCCCTGGTATAGTAACCAGCAGGCTCCGGATCTCGTAGGGTAACAGTTGAATAACCCTGGTATAGTAACCAGCAGGCTCCGGATCTCGTAGGGTAACAGTTGAATAACCCTGGTATATAAACCAGCAGGCCCCGGATCTCGTAGGGTAACAGTTGAATAACCCTGGTATAGTAACCAGCAGGCCCCGGATCTCGTAGGGTAACAGTTGAATAACCCTGGTATAGTAACCAGCAGGCTCCGGATCTCGTAGGGTAACAGTTGAATAACCCTGGTATAGTAACCAGCAGGCTCCGGATCTCGTAGGGTAACAGTTGAATAACCCTGGAATAGTAACCAGCAGGACGCGTGGCTCTCGAGCTTCGCCTCTCCTGAGTCCGTAGGGGAGTTGCAGCGATGGGACAAGACTGTTACTAATAATAATATAATAATAATAATAATAATATATCACAAAATTGGGGAGAAAAAGGAGTAAAAAGTAAAAAAAAAAAAGTAAAAAAAAGAGGTGTGTGTGGATGAAACCAGTCAGTAACCAGTCAGTAACCAGTCAGTAACCAGTCAGTAACCTGTCAGTAACCTGTCAGTAACCAGTCAGTAACCAGTCAGGATCTCTCTCTCTCTCTCTATCCACTGCTCAAAAAAATAAAGGGAACACTTAAACAACACATCCTAGATCTGAATGAATGAAATAATCTTATTAAATACTTTTTTCTTTACATAGTTGAATGTGCTGACAACAAAATCACACAAAAATTATCAATGGAAATCAAATTTATCAACCCATGGAGGTCTGGATTTGGAGTCACACTCAAAATTAAAGTGGAAAACCACACTACAGGCTGATCCAACTTTGATGTAATGTCCTTAAAACAAGTCAAAATGAGGCTCAGTAGTGTGTGTGGCCTCCACGTGCCTCTATGACCTCCCTACAACGCCTGGGCATGCTCCTGATGAGGTGGCGGATGGTCTCCTGAGGGATCTCCTCCCAGACCTGGACTAAAGCATCCGCCAACTCCTGGACAGTCTGTGGTGCAACGTGGCGTTGGTGGATGGAGTGAGACATGATGTCCCAGATGTGCTCAATTGGATTCAGGTCTGGGGAACGGGCGGTCCATAGCATCAATGCCTTCCTCTTGCAGGAACTGCTGACACACTCCAGCCACATGAGGTCTAGCATTGTCTTGCATTAGGAGGAACCCAGGGCCAACCGCACCAGCATATGGTCTCACAAGGGGTCTGAGGATCTCATCTCGGTACCTAATGGCAGTCAGGCTACCTCTGGCGAGCACATGGAGGGCTGTGCTCCTCCTTGCATAAAGGCGGAGGTAGCGGTCCTGCTGCTGGGTTGTTGCCCTCCTACGGCCTCCTCCACGTCTCCTGATGTACTGGCCTGTCTCCTGGTAGCGCCTCCATGCTCTGGACACCGCCAGCATTCAAAAGTGACCAAAACATCAGCCAGGAAGCATAGGAACTGAGAAGTGGTCTGTGGTCACCACCTGCAGAACCATTCCTTTATTGGGGATGTCTTGCTAATTGCCTATAATTTCCACCTGTTGTCTATTCCATTTGCACAACAGCATGTGACATGTATTGTCAATCAGTGTTGCTTCCTAAGTGGACAGTTTGATTTCACAGAAGTGTGATTGACTTGGAGTTACATTGTGTTGTTTAAGTGTTCCCTTAATTTTTTTGAGCAGTGTGTATATATATATATATATTACTGCTCGTCTAAGACAATCTCGGTCGACCAACAGCCTAACGACCAAACAATCGACCAGTCGACTAATTGGGGTCAGCCCTAAAGGTGTGGCATATCAAGGAGCTAATTAAACAGCATGATCATTACACAAGTGCTGGGGACAATAAAAGGCCACTCTAAAATGTGCAGTTTTGTCACACAACACAATGCCACAGATGTCTCAAGTTCAGGGAGCGCGCAATCGGCATGCTGACTGGAGGAATGTGCAACTAAGATGTTGCCAGAGAATTGAATGTTCCTTTCTCTGCCATAAGCCACCTCCACGCGTCATTTTAGAGAATTTGGCAGCACATCCAACCAGCCTCACAACCACAGACCACGTGTAACCACACCAGCCCAGGACTTCAAAATGCGACTTCTTCACCTGCAGGATCGTCTGAGATCAGCCACCCAGACAGCTGATGAAACTGTGGGTTTGCACAACAGAAGAATGTCTAGACAAACTGTCAGAAACCGTCTCAGGGAAGCTCATCTGGGTGCTTGTCATCCTCACCAGGGTCTTGACCTGACTGTAGTTCGGCATCATAACTGACTTCAGTGGGCAAATGCTCACCTTCGATGGCCACTGGCACGCTGGAGAAGTCTCCTGTTCACGGATGAATCACGGTTGAAACTGTACCGGGTAGATGGCAGACAGCGTGTATGGCGTCGTGGGGGTGAGCAGTTTGCTGATGTCAGCATTGTGAACAGAGTGCCCCATGGTGGCGGTGGGGTTATGGTATGGGCAGGCATAAGCTACGGACAACAAACACAATTGCATTTTATCTATGGCAATTTGAATGCACAGAGATACCATGACAAGATCCTGAGGCCCATTGTCGTGCCATTCATCCACCGCCATCACCTCAGGTTTCAGCATGATAACGCATGGCCCCATGTCGCAAGGATCTGTACACAATTCCTGGAAGCTGAAAATTTCCCAATTCTTCCATGGTCTGCATACTCACCAGACATATCACTCATTGAGCATGTTTGGGATGCTCTGGATCGATGTGTATGACAGCGTGTTCCAGTTCCTGCCAATATCCAGCAACTTCACACAACCATTGAAGAGGAGTGGGACAACATTCCACAGGCCAATATCAACAACCTGATCAACTCTATGCGAAGAAGATATGTCGCGCCGCATGAGGCAAATGGTGGTCACATCAGATACTGACTGGTTTTCACTGTTGGTGGGGTCCAGCTGATTGGCAGGCTACCAACTGAGTGGCAGGCTACCAACTGATTGGCAGGCTACCAACTGAGTGGCAGGCTACCAACTGAGTGGCAGGCTACCAGCTGAGTGGCAGGCTACCAACTGAGTGGCAGGCTACCAACTGAGTGGCAGGCTACCAACTGAGTGGCAGGCTACCAGCTGAGTGGCAGGCTACCAGCTGAGTGGCAGGCTACAAGCTGAGTGGCAGGCTACCAGCTGAGTGGCAGGCTACCAGCTGAGTGGCAGGCTACAAGCTGAGTGGCAGGCTACCAACTGAGTGGCAGGCTACCAACTGATTGGCAGGCTACCAACTGAGTGGCAGGCTACCAACTGAGTGGCAGGCTACCAACTGAGTGGCAGGCTACCAGCTGAGTGGCAGGCTACCAGCTGAGTGGCAGGCTACCAGCTGATTGGCAGGCTACCAGCTGAGTGGCAGGCTACCAACTGATTGGCAGGCTACCAACTGAATGGCAGGCTACCAGCAGGCTACCAGCTGAGTGGCAGGCTACCAGCTGAGTGGCAGGCTACCAGCAGGCTACCAGCTGAGTGGCAGGCTACCAACTGAGTGGCAGGCTACCAGCAGGCTACCAGCTGATTTGCAGGCTACCAGCAGGCTACCAACTGAGTGGCAGGCTACCAGCTGAGTGGCAGGCTACCAACTGAGTGGCAGGCTACCAACTGAGTGGCAGGCTACCAGCAGGCTACCAGCTGAGTGGCAGGCTACCAGCAGGCTACCAGCTGAGTGGCAGGCTACCAACTGAGTGGCAGGCTACCAGCTGAGTGGCAGGCTACCAGCAGGCTACCAGCTGAGTGGCAGGCTACCAACTGAGTGGCAGGCTACCAACTGAGTGGCAGGCTACCAACTGAGTGGCAGGCTACCAGCAGGCTACCAGCTGAATGGCAGGCTACCAGCAGGCTACCAGCTGAGTGGCAGGCTACCAGCTGAGTGGCAGGCTACCAGCAGGCTACCAGCTGAGTGGCAGGCTACCAACTGAGTGGCAGGCTACCAACTGAGTGGCAGGCTACCAGCAGGCTACCAGCTGAGTGGCAGGCTACCAGCAGGCTACCAGCTGAGTGGCAGGCTACCAACTGAGTGGCAGGCTACCAGCTGAGTGGCAGGCTACCAGCAGGCTACCAGCTGAGTGGCAGGCTACCAACTGAGTGGCAGGCTACCAACTGAGTGGCAGGCTACCAACTGAGTGGCAGGCTACCAGCTGAGTGGCAGGCTACCAGCAGGCTACCAGCTGAGTGGCAGGCTACCAGCTGAGTGGCAGGCTACCAGCAGGCTACCAGCTGAGTGGCAGGCTACCAACTGAGTGGCAGGCTACCAACTGAGTGCAACATTTCCATCTCCTTGACATAGTGACATAGTGACATTTGCGCCAGTGAAAGCTCATTAAGTAGCAGACACACCTGTCCGGGGCTACCAGTTCTTTCCACAGAAATACCCTGAGATCTGAACCAGAGAAGCTAGCAGCTGAAATCAAACAGTTTCCATCTCTGCTGGCTAAAACACAGTCTATCGAGATCTAGTGACATTTGGCCCAGTGAACACAGCTCAGTTCACAGGAGACTACAGCAGTGTTTACCCAGCCAGCCAGCCAGCCAGCCAGCCAGCCAGCCAGTCAGTCATACAGCCAGCCAGCCAGCCAGCCAGCCAGCCAGCCAGCCAGCCAGTCAGTCAGTCATACAGCCAGCCAGCCAGCCAGCCAGCCAGTCAGTCAGTCATACAGCCAGCCAGCCAGCCAGCCAGTCAGTCAGTCATACAGCCAGCCAGCCAGCCAGCCAGCCAGCCAGCCAGTCATACAGCCAGCCAGCCAGCCAGTCAGTCAGTCATACAGCCAGCCAGCCAGCCAGCCAGCCAGTCATACAGCCAGCCAGCCAGCCAGCCAGCCAGTCATACAGCCAGCCAGCCAGCCAGCCAGCCAGCCAGCCAGCCAGTCAGTCAGTCATACAGCCAGCCAGCCAGCCAGCCAGCCAGCCAGTCAGTCAGTCATACAGCCAGCCAGCCAGCCAGCCAGCCAGCCAGCCAGCCATACAGCCAGCCTTTCACAAGTTACACATTAATCACCCCAAAGAGTTGCAAAACACTACTGTACCATCATACAGTTAGTCAGCATCCCAAATGGCACCCTATTTCCTATGTACTTCACTACTTTTGACCAAGGACCATAGGGGTCTACTTCAAATCAAATCTAATCAAATGTTATTTGCCACATGCGCCGAATACAACAGGTGTAGACACACAATAGAGCTAGGCAGAATGTGAAACATGTATAGAACTAACTTCATTCTCCATTTCCTCAAACAGAAACCCTGACAACCTTCATGTTTTAAATCTATTTATACTGACAAAGAAAAAGGAGTGTTTTAAGATGAAGATCTGTTTCTAACTCTGAGACAATAGTCTGTTTCATCGTGTCCTCTCTGAATTTGGAACTTGTCGAAGCACATGCTGCCACTTTGATTTAGGCTTCATTTTGTTAGTTCATCCTGATTGAACAAAAGCACCATTACATCGCCATTGTATTGGACATTGTGAACTGAAAAGCTGAATCAAGCTGAAGAAGACAACGCAGTAGAGTACAGTACTACAGTACAATATACTGTACTTTTCTTTACTGTACTACTGCAGTATATTGGACAGTACTGTGCTCACTGTAATCTACTCACTGTGCTGTAATCTACTCACTGTAATCTACTCACTGTGCTGTAATCTACTCACTGTAATCTACTCACTGTGCTGTAATCTACTCACTGTAATCTACTCACTGTGCTGTAATCTACTCACTGTGCTGTAATCTACTCACTGTGCTGTAATCTACTCACTGTGCTGTAATCTACTCACTGTAATCTACTCACTGTGCTGTAATCTACTCACTGTGCTGTAATCTACTCACTGTAATCTACTCACTGTGCTGTAATCTACTCACTGTGCTGTAATCTACTCACTGTGCTGTAATCTACTCACTGTGCTGTAATCTACTCACTGTAATCTACTCACTGTGCTGTAATCTACTCACTGTGCTGTAATCTACTCACTGTGCTGTAATCTACTCACTGTGCTGTAATCTACTCACTGTAATCTACTCACTGTGCTGTAATCTACTCACTGTGCTGTAATCTACTCATTGTGCTGTAATCTACTCACTGTGCTGTAATCTACTCATTGTGCTGTAATCTACTCATTGTGCTGTAATCTACTCACTGTGCTGTAATCTACTCATTGTGCTGTAATCTACTCACTATGCTGTAATCTACTCACTGTGCTGTAATCTACTCACTGTACTGTCATCTACTTACTGTGCTGTACTGTAATCTAAATCTGAGGGTGGTTTTAACATTCAAGACTTGGATTTGTATCAATTCACCAACCAGGGCTTTTACAGTTGAAGTCGGAAGTTTACATACACCTTAGCCAAATACATTTAAACTCAGTTTTTCACAATTCCTGACATTTAATCCTAGTAAAAATTCCCTGTCTTAGGTCAGTTAGGATCACCACTTTATTTTAAGAATGTGAAATGTCAGAATAATAGTAGAGAGAATGATTTATTTCAGCTTTTATTTATTTCATCACATTCCCAGTGGGTCAGAAGTTTACATACACTCAATTAGTATTTGGTAGCATTGCCTTTAAATTGTTTAACTTGGGTCAAACGTTTCGGGTAGCCTTCCACAAGCTTCCCACATTTAGGTTGGGTGAATTCTGGCCCATTCCTCCTGACAGAGCTGGTGTAACTGAGTCAGGTTTGTAGGCCTCCTTGCTCGCACACGCTTTTTCAGTTCTGCCCACAAATGTTCTATAGGATTGAGGTCAGGGCTTTGTGATGGCCACTCCAATACCTTGACTTTGTTGTCCTTAAGCCATTTTGCCACAACTTTGGAAGTATGCTTGGGGTCATTGTCCATTTGGAAGACCCATTTGCCACCAAGCTTTAACTTCCTGACTGAAGTCTTGAGATGTTGCTTCAATATATCCACATCATTTTCCTTCCTCATGATGCCATCTATTTTGTGAAGTGCACCAGTCCCTCCTGCAGCAACGCACCCCCACAGCATGATGCTGCCACCCCGTGCTTCACGGTTGGGATGGTGTTCTTCGGCTTGCAAACCCCATCTTTTTCCTCCAAACATAACGATGGTCATTATGGCCAAACAGTTCTATTTTTGTTTCATCAGACTAGAGGACATTTCTCCAAAAAGTACTATCTTTGTCCCCATGTGCAGTTGCAAACCATAGTCTGGCTTTTTTATGGTGGTTTTGGAGCAGTGGCTTCTTCCTTGCTGAGCGGCCTTTCAGGTTATGTCGATGTAGGACTCGTTTTACTGTGGATATAGATACTTTTCTACCTGTTTCCTCCAGCATCTTCACAAGGTCCTTTGCTGTTGTTCTGGGATTGATTTGCACTTTTCGCACCAAAGTACGTTCATCTCTAGGAGACAGAACACGTCTCCTTCCTGAGCGGTATGACGGCTGCGTGGTCCCATGGTGTTTATACTTGCGTACTATTGTTTGTACAGATGAACGTGGTACCTTCTGGGGTTTGGAAATTGCTCCCCAGAATGAACCAGACTTGTGGAGGTCTACAAATTTTTTTCTGAGGTCTTGGCTGATTTCTTTTGAAAAATGCAGACATTGAATATCCCTTTGAGCATGGTGAAGTTAATTACACTTTGGATGGTGTATCAATACACCCAGTCACTACAAAGATACAGGCATCCTTCCTAACTCAGTTGCCAGAGAGGAAGGAAACTGCTTAGGGATTTCACCATGAAGCCAATGGTGACTTTAAAACAGTTACAGAGTTTAATGGCTTAATTGACAGAGTGAAAAGAAGGAAAATATTCCAACAAGGCACTGCAAAAAACGTGGCAAAGCAATTAACTTTTTGTCCTGAATATAAAGTGTTTTGTTTGGGGTAAATCCAATACAACCCATTACTGAGTACCTTACTACTTCAAGCATAGTGGTGGCTGCTTCATATTATGGGATGCTGATAAACGTTAAGGACTGGGGAATGCTTATAAACGTTAAGGACTGGGGAATGCTTATAAACGTTAAGGACTGGGGAATGCTTATAAACGTTAAGGACTGGGGAATGCTGATAAACGTTAAGGACTGGGGAATGCTTATAAACGTTAAGGACTGGGGAATGCTGATAAACGTTAAGGACTGGGGAATGCTTATAAACGTTAAGGACTGGGGAATGCTTATAAACGTTAAGGACTGGGGAATGCTTATAAACGTTAAGGACTGGGGAATGCTTATAAACGTTAAGGACTGGGGAATGCTTATAAACGTTAAGGACTGGGGAATGCTTATAAACGTTAAGGACTGGGGAATGCTTATAAACGTTAAGGACTGGGGAATGCTTATAAACGTTAAGGACTGGGGAATGCTTATAAACGTTAAGGACTGGGGAATGCTTATAAACGTTAAGGACTGGGGAATGCTTATAAACGTTAAGGACTGGGGAATGCTGATAAACGTTAAGGACTGGGGAATGCTGATAAACGTTAAGGACTGGGGAATGCTTATAAACGTTAAGGACTGGGGAATGCTTATAAACGTTAAGGACTGGGGAATGCTTATAAACGTTAAGGACTGGGGAATGCTTATAAACGTTAAGGACTGGGGAATGCTGATAAACGTTAAGGACTGGGGAATGCTTATAAACGTTAAGGACTGGGGAATGCTTATAAACGTTAAGGACTGGGGAATGCTTATAAACGTTAAGGACTGGGGAATGCTTATAAACGTTAAGGACTGGGGAATGCTTATAAACGTTAAGGACTGGGGAATGCTTATAAACGTTAAGGACTGGGGAATGCTTATAAACGTTAAGGACTGGGGAATGCTTATAAACGTTAAGGACTGGGGAATGCTTATAAACGTTAAGGACTGGGGAATGCTTATAAACGTTAAGGACTGGGGAATGCTTATAAACGTTAAGGACTGGGGATTTTTTCAGGATAACAAAAGAAACGGAATGGAGCTAAACACAGGCAAAATCAAATCAAAATCAAATCAAATGTATTGGTCACACACAGATGTTATTGCGAGTGTAGTGAAATGCTTATGCTTCTAGTTCCAACAGCGCAGTAATATCTAGCAAGTAATATCTAACAGATACACAACAAAAACCTAATACACACAAATCTAAGTAAATGAATTGAATAAGAACACATAAATATATGAATGAGCAATGTCATTATCAGAGTGGCATAGGCTAAGATGCAATAGATAGTATAGAATACAGTATATACAGTGGGGAGAACAAGTATTTGATACACTGCCGATTTTGCAGGTTTCCCTACTTACAAAGCATGTAGAGGTCTGTAATTTTTATCATAGGTACACTTCAACTGTGAGAGACGGAATCTAAAACAAAAATCCAGAAAATCACATTGTATGATTTTTAAGTAATTAATTTGCATTTTATTGCATGACAAGTATACATCAGAAAAGCAGAACTTAATATTTGGTACAGAAACCTTTGCAATTACAGTTTCCTGTAGGTCTTGACCAGGTTTGCACACACTGCAGCAGGGATTTTGGCCCACTCCTCCATACAGACCTTCTCCAGATCCTTCAGGTTTCGGGGCTGTCGCTGGGCAATACGGACTTTCAGCTCCCTCCAAAGATGTTCTATTGGGTTCAGGTCTGGAGACTGGCTAGGCCACTCCAGGACCTTGAGATGCTTCTTACGGAGTCACTCCTTAGTTGCCCTGGCTGTGTGTTTCGGGTCGTTGTCATGCTGGAAGACCCAGCCACGACCCATCTTCAATGCTCTTACTGAGGGAAGGAGGTTGTTGGCCAAGATCTTGCGATACATGGCCCCATCCATCCTCCCCTCAATACGGTGCAGTCGTCCTGTGCCCTTTGCAGAAAAGCATCCCCAAAGAATGATGTTTCCACCTCCATGCTTCACGGTTGGGATGGTGTTCTTGGGGTTGTACTCATCCTTCTTCTTCCTCCAAACACGGCGAGTGGAGTTTAGACCAAAAAGCTCTATTTTTGTCTCATCAGACCACATGACCTTCTCCCATTCCTCCTCTGGATCATCCAGATGGTCATTGGCAAACTTCAGACGGGCCTGGACATGCGCTGGCTTGAGCAGGGGGACCTTGCGTGCGTTGCAGGATTTTAATCCATGACGGCGTAGTGTGTTACTAATGGTTTTCTTTGAGATTGTGGTCCCAGCTCTCTTCAGGTCATTGACCAGGTCCTGCCGTGTAGTTCTGGGCTGATCCCTCACCTTCCTCATGATCATTGATACCCCACGAGGTGAGATCTTGGATGGAGCCCCAGACCGAGGGTGATTGACCGTCATCTTGAACTTCTTCCATTTTATAATAATTGCGCCAACAGTTGTTGCCTTCTCACCAAGCTGCTTGCCTATTGTCCTGTAGCCCATCCCAGCCTTGTGCAGGTCTACAATTTTATCCCTGATGTCCTTACACAGCTCTCTGGTCTTGGCCATTATGGAGAGGTTGGAGTCTGTGTGATTGAGTCTGTGGACAGGTGTCTTTTATACAGGTAACGAGTTCAAACAGGTGCAGTTAATACAGGTAATGAGTGGAGAACAGGAGGGCTTCTTAAAGAAAAACTAACAGGTCTGTGAGAGCCGGAATTCTTACTGGTTGGTAGGTGATCAAATACTTATGTCATGCAATAAAATGCAAAAGAATTACTTAAAAATCATACAATGTGATTTTCTGGATTTTTGTTTTAGATTCCGCCTCTCACAGTTGAAGTGTACCTATGATAAAAATGACAGACCTCTACATGCTTTGTAAGTAGGAAAACCTGCAAAATCAGCAGTGTATCAAATACTTGTTCTCCCCACTGTACATTTTACATTTAAGTCATTTAGCAGACGCTCTTATCCAGAGCGACTTACAAGAGCAATTAGGGTTAAGTGCCTTGCTCAAGGGCACATCGACAGATTTTTCATCTAGTCGGCTCTGGGATTAGAACCAGCGACCTCGGTTACTGGCACAACGCTCTTAACCACTAAGCTACCTGCCGCCCTATGAGTACATATGAGATGGGTAATGCAAGATATTTAAACATTATTAAGATAGTATAGAATAAAGTATATACATTTGAGAAGGGTAACGCAAGATATTTAAACATTAAAGTGGCATTATTAAAGTGACTAGTGTTCCATTTATTAAAGTCTGTATGTAGGCAGCAGCCTCTCTGTGCTAGTGATGGCTGTTTAACAGTCTGATGGCCTTGAGATATAAGCTGTTTTTCAGTCTCTCTGTCCCAGCTTTGATGCACCAGTACTGACCTCGCCTTCTGGATGATAGCGGGGTGAACAGGCAGTGGCTCGGGTGGTAATTGTCCATGATTATCTTTTTGGCCTTCCTGTGACATCGGGTGCTGTAGGGGACCTGGAGGGCAGGTAGTTTGCCCCCAGTGATGCGTTGTGCAGACCGCACCACCCTCTGGAGAGCCCTGCGGTTGTGGGCGGTGCAGTTGCCGTACCAGGCGGTGATACAGCCCGACAGGATGCTCTCAATTGTGCGTCTGTAAAGGTTTGTGAGGGTTTTAGGTGACAGGCAACATTTCTTCAGCCTCCTGAGGTTGAAGAGACACTGTTGCGCCTTCTTCACCACACTGTCTGTGTGGGTGGACCATTTCAGTTTGTCAGTGATATGTACGCAGAGGAACTTAAAACTTTCCACCTTCTCCACTGCTGTCCCGTTTGGGGTTACTCCCTCTGCTGTTTCCTGAAGTCCACGATCATCTCCTTTGTTTTTTTGACGTTGAGTGAGAGGTTATTTTCCTGACACCACACTCCCAGAGCCCTCACCTCCTCCCTGTAGGCTGTCTCGTCATTGTTGGTAACACAAGGCCAAATCTACAATAGAGTTGCATACCAAGAAGACAGTGAATGTTCCTGAGAGGCCAAGTTACAGTTTTGACTTAAATCTACTTGAAAAATCTATGGCAAGACCTGAAAATGGTTGTCTAGCAATGTTTAAATTAAAAAACCAATTTGACAGAGCTTGAAGACTTTTGAAAATAATATTGGCCAAAAAATCTATTTAATCCATTTTGAATTCAATCTGTAACGCAACAAAATGTGTAATAAGTTTCTGAAGGCACTGTACAAAACCTTGCAGATCAAATCTTTTCTCTTAGAAAAAAATATAAACTATTGGAACCAAGACTTAAAAAGAACTGATATTATCAACAACAATTGCGAAATCATTCACCCCCTTTGGCATTTTTCCAATTGTTGCATTACAACCTGGAATTAAAATAGATTTTTTGGGGGTTTGTATAATTTGATTTACACAACATGCCTTTCACTTTGAAGATGCAAAATATTTTTTTCTTGTGAAACAAAAAACCTGAAAACTTGAGCATGCATAACTATTCACCCCCCCAAAGTCAATACTTTGTAGAGCCAACTTTTGCAGCAATTACAGCTGCAAATCTCTTGGGGTATGTCTCTATAAGCTTGGCACATCTAGCCACTGGGATTTTTGCCCATTCTTCAAGGCAAAACTGCTTCAGCTCCTTCAAGTTGGATGGGTTCCGCTGGTGTACAGCAATCTTTAAGTCATACCACAGATTCTCAATTGGATTGAGGTCTGGGCTTTGACTAGGCCATTCCAAGACATTTAAATGTTTCCCCTTAAACCACTCAAGTGTTGCTTTAGCACTATGCTTAGAGTCATTGTCCTGCTGGAAGGTGAACCTCCGTCCAAGTCTCAAATCTCTGGAAGACTGAAACAGGTTCCCCTCAAGTATTTCCCTGTATTTAGCACCATCCATCATTCCTTCGATTCTGACCAGTTTCCCAGTCCCTGCCGATGAAAAACATCCCAACAGCATGATGCTGCCACCACCATGCTTCACTGTGGGGATGGTGTTCTCAGGGTGATGAAAGGTGTTGGGCTTGCACCAGACATAGCGTTTTCCTTGAAGGCCAAAAAGCTAAATTTTAGTCTCATCTGACCAGAGTACCTTCTTCCATATGTTTGGGGAGTCGCCCACATGGCTTTTGGTGAACACCAAACGTGTTAGCTTATTTTTTTCTTTAAGCAATGGCTTTTTTCTGGCCACTCTTCCGTAAAGCCCAGCTTTGTGGAGTGTGCGGCTTAAAGTGGTCCTATGGACAGATACTCCAATCTCCGCTGTGGAGCTTTGCAACTCCTTCAGTGTTATCTTTGGTCTTCATGGTGCCGCTTGCTTGGTGGTGCCCCTTGCTTAGTGGTGTTGCAGACTCTGGGGCCTTTCAGAACAGGTGTATACTTACTGAGATCATGTGACGGATCATGTGACACTTAGATTGCACACAGGTGGACTTTATTTATCTAATTATGTGACTTCTGAAGGTAATTGGTTGCACCAGATCTTATTTAGGGGCTTCATAGTAAAGGGGTGAATACATATGCACGCAACACTTTTCCATTATTTATTTTTTTGAATATTTTGAAACAAGTTATTTTTTCCATTTCACTTCACCAATTTGGACTATTTTGTGTATGTCTCTCTCTCTCCCCCCGTCTCTCTCTCTCCCCCGTCTCTCTCTCTCCATCTCCCCCTGTCTCTCTCGCACTCTCTCCACCTGTCTGTCTCTCTCTCTCTCCACCTGTCTCTCTCTCTCCCCCATCTCTCTCTCCCCTTTTCTCTCTCGCTCCCCCTCTCTCCCCGTCTCTCTCTCTCTCCCCGTCTCTCCCTCCCTCCCCGTCTCTCTCTCTCTCTCCCCGTCTCTCGCTCTCCCCGTCTCTCTTTCTCCCCGTCTCTCTCTCCCCCGTCTCTCTCTCTCTCGCTTCCCCGTCTCTCTCTCTCCCCCGTCTCTCTCCCTCCCTCGCCCCCTCTCGCCCTCCCTCGCCCCCTCTCGCTCTCGCCCCGTCTCTCTCCCCAGTCTCTCTCTCTCTCTCCGCCTGTCTGTCTCTCTCCCCCTGTCTCTCCCTCTCGCTGTGTCTGTCTCTCTCCTTGTGTGTCTCTCTCTCTCTCCCCCGGTCTCGCTCTCTCTCCCCCTCTCCCCTGTCTCTCTCCCTCTGTCTCTCTCTTTCTCTCACCCAGTCTCTCTCACCCCCTGTCTCTCTCTCTCACTCTCCCCCCTCCCCCGGTCTCTCTCTCTGTAGAACACACTATTGTGTTTTTCTACCTGAACGTTTCTCCCTCTATATAACAGATTGGCAGATAGTTTCCCCATAAACAAGCAGTGGTTTAGTTCACCCTGGTCTGGTCTGTTTACATTGTGCTTCATTGTCTCATTCGGACACAGTGGTACTGGGATGTGTATGGACCTGCATATGACCTGGTTTCAACATTTGAGTAGTTTTGGAAACTGTTGTAATAACAGTATTTTTTCCAGCCAGCCCTAACAGGCAGCATGGTTTAGTTCCAGCCAGCCCTATATTGATATCAGTCAATTTAAATAAATTCCTTAGAAATCTATGGATTTCACATGACTGGGAATACAGATATGCATCTGTTGGTCACAGATACCTTAAAAAAATAAAGGTAGGGGCGTGGATCAGAAAACCAGTCAGTATCTGGTGTGACTACCATTTGCCTCATGCAGAGCGACACATCTCCTTCGCATAGAGTTGATCAGGCTGTTGATTGTGACCTGTGGAATGTTGTCCCACTTCAATGGCTGTGCGAAGTTGCTGGATATTGGCGGGAACTGGAACACGCTGTCGTACAGGTCATCCAGAGCATCCCAAACATGCTCAATGGGTGAAATGTCTGGTGAGTATGCAGGCCATGGAAGAACTGGGACATTTTCAGCTTCCAGGAATTGTGTACAGATCCTTGCGACATGGGGCCATGCGTTATCATGCTGAAACCAGAGGTGATGGCGGTGGATGAATGGCACGACAATGGGTCTCAGGATCTCGTCACGGTATCTCTGTGCATTCAAATTGCCATCGATAAAATGCAATTGTGTTGGTTGTCCGTAGCTTATGCCTGCCCATACCATAACCCCACGCCACCATGGCACTCTGTTCACAACGTTGACATCAGCAAACTGCTCGCCCACAAGACGCCATTTACCCGGTACAGTTTCAACCGTGATTCATCCGTGAACAGGAGACTTCTCCAGCGTGCCAGTGGCCATCGAAGGTGAGCATTTGCCCACTGAAGTCAGTTACGATGCCGAACTGCAGTCAGGTCAAAACCCTGGTGAGGACGACGAGCACCCAGATGAGCTTCCCTGAGACGGTTTCTGACAGTTTTTGCAGAAAGTATTCGGTTGTGCAAACCCACACTTTCATCAGCTGTCTGGGTGGCTGGTCTCAGACAATCCGCAGGTGAAGAAGCCGGATGTGGAGGTCCTGGGCCGGCGTGGTTACACGTAGTCTGAGGTTGAGGCCAGTTGGACGTATTGCTGAATTCTCGAAAACGACGTTGGATGCGGCTTATAGTGGCAACAGATCTGGTGGACATTCTTGCAGTCAAGCATGCCAATTGCACACTCCCTCAAAACTTGAGACATCTGTGGTATTGTGTTGTGTGACAAAACGGCACATTTTAGAGTGGCCTGTTATTGTCCCTGTGCACCTGTGTAATGATCATGCTGTTTAATCAGCTTCTTGATATGCCACACCTGTCAGGTGGATGGTGGATGGATTGTCTTGGCAAAGGAGAAATGTTCACTAACAGATTTGTGCACAACATTTGAGAGAAATAAGCTGTTTGTGCGTATGGAAAATGTTTGGGATCTTTTATTTCAGCTCATGAAACATGGGACCAACACTTTACATGTTGCATTTATATTTTTGTTCAGTGTATAATTCAACCTAAACCTAAAATGAACTGTTCTGCCATTCTCTGTCTAAACTCCACTTCAGTGTACTTTCTTGCACATACAAAGATCCTGGCTGGCTAAGAGGTGGGAAAGGGGGGCGTTAGCCTAAAATGGGCTTTGTGGCTAAGAGGTGGGAAAGGGGGGCGTTAGCCTAAAATGGGCTTTCTGGCTAAGAGGTGGGAAAGGGGGGCATTAGCCTAAAATGGGCTTTGTGGCTAAGAGGTGGGAAAGGGGGGCATTAGCCTAAAATGGGCTTTGTGGCTAAGAGGTGGGAAAGGGGGGCATTAGCCTAAAATGGGCTTTCTGGCTAAGAGGTGGGAAAGGGGGGCATTAGCCTAAAATGGGCTTTGTGGTAGAAAATAAGCTGATTGTGAGACTGAGATGACAGGGGAGGGCTGAGGGCTGGGCTCACAGAATCTACGTCCCAAATGGCACCCTATTCACTTTATAGTGCACTGCTTTTGACTATTGCCCATAGGGCTCTGGTTAAAGGTAGTGTATTATATAGGGAGTAGGGTGCCATTTGGGGCACAGCCAGCCAGCCAGCCAGCCAGCCAGCCAGCCAGCCAGCCAGCCAGCCAGCCAGCCAGCCAGCCAGCCAGCCAGCGGTGCTGTAGCAGAGCTCGGAGTGCTTGCAGGGGCACTTCTAGTGTGCATCCCTAATGGCACCCTATTTCCCTATATGGTGCACCAGGCAGATAAAGCGTTTTTCTCCAAAGCAATCACTTTCACATGTGAAAACACAGAATCCTACTCATTACGCCACAGACTTTGCCAAAACAAATGCAATCACTTTTCACCCGGGGCAAACTCATCCCACCCAGGCCAGATAACGGAATCCCTCATTCTTCTAACTTCATAGCCTCTCACACACACACTGGTAAAACTCCATGTCAGCCAAGCTTAAAACAGAGTACAGGAACACACAGAACTGTCACAAGATATCATTAGCGATGCATTGGATAGATTCATACACTGTTTGACAAATCACCCCAGCAACTTTGAATTTTATTTGTGACTCATGAAAATTATTTTCTCTCATTAATTCAAAATCAAATCCAATTTGATTGGTCACGTATTCTACAGATGTTATTGCACGTGCAGTGAAATGCTAATGTTTCTAGCTCCAACAATGCAGTAATACCGAATAATACAAAATAATAAACACAACCAAATCCCTAAAATGTAAAGAACCAAATTAAAAAATAGAGTATGGAATACACACTGAACAAAACTATAAACACAACATGTAAAGTGTTGGTCCCATGTTTCATGAGCTTAAATAAAAGATCCCAAACATTTTCTATACGCACAAAATGTTTATTTCTCTCAAATTATGTGCACAAATTTGTTTACATCCCTGTTAGTGAGCATTTCTCCTTTGCCAAGATAATCCATCCACCTGACAGGTGTGGCATATCAAGAAGCTGATTAAACAGCATGATCATTACACAGGTGCACCTTATGCTGGGGACAATAAAAGGCCACTCTAAAATGTGCCGTTTTGTCACACAGCACAATGCCACAGATGTCTCAAGTTTGAGGGAGCGTGCAATTGGCATGCTGACTGCAGGAATGTCCACCAGAGCTGTTGCCAGAGAATGTAATGTCCATTTCTCTACCATGGAGGCCAATGTAGTTTTAGAGAATTTGGCAGTACGTCCAACCGGCCTCACAACTGCAGACCACGTGTAACCATAATAATAATAATAATAATAATATGCCATTTAGCAGACGCTTTTATCCAAAGCGACTTACAGTCATGCGTGCATACATTTTTGTGTATGGGTGGTCCCGGGGATCGAACCCACTACCTTGGCGTTACAAGCGCCGTGCTCTACCAGCTGAGCTACAGTCACTAACCATGCCAGCCCAGGACCTCCACATCCGGCTTCTTCACCTGCAGGATTGTCTGAGACCAGCCACCCGGACAGCTGATGAAACTGTGGTTGTCGTCCTCACAAGGGTCTTGACCTGACTGCAGTTCGGCATCGTAACCGACTTCTGTGGGAAAATGCTCACCTTCAATGGCCACTGGCACGCTGGAGAAGTGTACTCTTCACGGATGATTCCCGGTTTAAACTGTACCGGGTAGATGGCAGACAGCGTGTAATGGGTCGTGTGGGCGAGCAGTTTGCTGATGTCAACGTTGTGAACAGAGTGCCCCATAGTGGCGGTGGGGTTATGGTATGGGCAGGCATGACGCTACGGACAAGGAACACAATAGCATTTTATTGATGGCAATTTACTAAATGTCTGGCGACTTACAGTTAGTAGTCTGCTAAATGACTTAAATGACTAAAAAATGAAAATGAAATTTGAATGCACAGAGATACCATGACGAGATCCTGAGGCACATTGTCATGCCATTCATGTTTCAGCATGATAATGCACAGCCCCATGTTGCAAGGATCCGTACACAATTCCTGGAAGCTGAAAATGTCCCAGTTCTTCCATGGCCTGCATACTCACCAGACAGGTCACCCATTGAGCATGTTTGGGATGCTCTGGATAGACGTGTACAACAGCATGTTCCAGTTCCTGCCAATATCCAGCAACTTCACACAACCATTGAAGAGGAGTGGGACAACATTTCACAAGCCACAATCAACAGCCTAATCAACTCTACGTGTAGGAGATGTGTTGCGCTTAATGAGGCAAATGGCCACTATATATATATATATATATATATACACAGCTCAAAAAAATAAAGGGAACACTTAAACAACACAATATAACTCCAAGTCAATCACACTTCTGTGAAATCAAACTGTCCACTTAGGAAGCAACACTGATTGACAATAAAGTTCACATGCTGTTGTGCAAATGGAATAGACAACAGGTGGAAATGATAGGCAATTAGCAAGACACCCCCAATAAAGAAGTGGTTCTGCAGGTGGTGACCACAGACCACTTCTCAGTTCCTATGCTTCCTGGCTGATGTTTTGGTCACTTTTGAATGCAATAGGTGCTTTCACTCTAGTGGTAGCATGAGACGGAGTCTACAACCCACACAAGTGGCTCAGGTAGTGCAGCTCATCCAGGATGGCACATCAATACGAGCTGTGGCAAGAAGGTTTGCTGTGTCTGTCAGCGTAGTGTCCAGAGCATGGAGGCGCTACCAGGAGACAGGCCAGTACATCAGGAGACGTGGAGGAGGCCGTAGGAGGGCAACAACCCAGCAGCAGGACCGCTACCTCCGCCTTTGTGCAAGGAGGAGCAGGAGGAGCACTGCCAGAGCCCTGCAAAATGACCTCCAGCAGGCCACAAATGTGCATGTGTCTGCTCAAACGGTCAGAAACAGACTCCATGAGGGTGGTATGAGGGCCCGACGTCCACAGGTGGGGGTTGTGCTTACAGCCCAACACCGTGCAGGACGTTTGGCATTTGCCAGAGAACACCAAGATTGGCAAATTCGCCACTGGCGCCCTGTGCTCTTCACAGATCAAAGCAGGTTCACACTGAGCACATGTGACAGACGTGACAGAGTCTGGAGACGCCATGGAGAACGTTCTGCTGCCTGCACCATCCTCCAGCATGACCGGTTTGGCGGTGGGTCAGTCATGGTGTGGGGTGTCATTTCTTTGGGGGGCCGCACAGCCCTCCATGTGCTCGCCAGAGGTAGCCTGACTGCCATTAGGTACCGAGATGAGATCCTCAGACCCCTTGTGAGACCATATGCTGGTGCGGTTTGCCCTGGGTTCCTCCTAATGCAAGACAAAGGCATTGATGCTATGGACTGGCCCGCCCGTTCCCCAGACCTGAATCCAATTGAGCACATCTGGGACATCATGTCTCGCTCCATCCACCAACGCCACGTTGCACCACAGACTGTCCAGGAGTTGGCGGATGCTTTAATCCAGGTCTGGGAGGAGATCCCTCAGGAGACCATCCGCCACCTCATCAGGAGCATGCCCAGGCGTTGTAGGGAGGTCATACAGGCACGTGGAGGCCACACACACTACTGAGCCTCATTTTGACTTGTTTTAAGGACATTACATCAAAGTTGGATCAGCCTGTAGTGTGGTTTTCCACTTTAATTTTGAGTGTGACTCCAAATCCAGACCTCCATGGGTTGATACATTTGATTTCCATTGATACTTTTTGTGTGATTTTGTTGTCAGCACATTCAACTATGTAAAGAAAAAAGTATTTAATAAGATTATTTCATTCTTTCAGATCTAGGATGTGTTGTTTAAGTGTTCCCTTTATTTTTTTGAGCAGTGGATATATATACAGTACCAGTCAAAAGTTTGCACACACCTACTCATTCAAGGATTTTTCTTTATTTTTACTATTTTCTACATTGTAAAATAATAGTGAAGACATCAAAACTATGAAATAACACATATGGAATCATGCAGTAACCAAAAAAATGTTAAACATAAATATATTTAATATTTGAGATTCTTCAAATAGCCACCCTTTGCCTTGATGACAGCTTTGCACACTCTTGGCATTCTCTCAACCAGCATCACCTGGAATGCTTTTCCAACAGTCTTGAAGGAGTTCCCACATATGCTGAGCACTTGTTGGCTGCTTTTCCTTCACACTGCGGTCCGACTCATCCCAAACCATCTCAATTGGGTTGAGGTCTGGGGATTGTGGAGGCCAGGTCATCTGATGCAGCACTCCATCACTCTCCTTCTTGGTAAAATAGCCCTTACACAGCCTGGAGGTGTGTTGGGTCATTGTCCTGTTGAAAAACAAATGATAGTCCCACTAAGCCCAAACCAGATGGGATGGCGTATCGCTGCAGAATGCTGTGGTAGCCATGCTGGTTAAGTGTGCCTTGAATTCTAAATAAATCACTGACAGTGTCACCAGCAAAGCACCCCCACACCATAACACCTCCTCCTCCATGCTTTACGGTGGGAGCTACACATGCAGAGACACGGCGGTTGGAACCATAAATCTCCAATTTGGACTCCAGACCAAAGGACACATTTCCACTGGTCCAATGTCCATTGCTCGTGTTTCTTGTCCCAAGCAAGTCTCTTCTTCTTATTGGTGTCCTTTAGTAGTGGTTTCTTTGCAGCAATTCGACCATGAAGGCCTGATTCACACAGTCTCCTCTGAACAGTTGATGTTGAGATGTGTCTGTGACTTGAACTCTGAAGCATTTATTTGGGCTGCAATTTCTGAGGCTGGTAACTCTAATGAACATATCCTCTGCAGCAGAGGTAACTCTGGGTCTTCCATTCCTGTGGCGGTCCTCATGAGAGCCAGTTTCATCATAGCGCCTGATGGTTTTTGCGACTGCACTTGAAGAAACGTTCAATGTTCTTGAGATTTTCCATATTGACTGACCTTCATGTCTTAAAGTAATGATGTACTGTTGTTTCTCTTTGATTATTTGAGCTGTTCTTGCCATAATATGGACTTGGTCTTTTACCAAATAGGGCTATCTTCTGTATACCACTCCTACCTTGTCACAACACAACTGATTGGCTGAAACGCATTAAGAAGGAAAGAAATGCTGCACACTTTTAAGAAGACACACCTGTTAATTGAAATGCATTCCAGGTGAATACCTCATGAAGCTGTCCTGTCCTCTACTGTCCTGTACTCTACTGTCCTGTCCTGTCCTCTACTGTCCTGTCCTGTCCTCTACTGTCCTGTCCTCTACTGTCCTGTCCTGTCCTCTACTGTCCTGTACTCTACTGTCCTGTCCTCTACTGTCCTGTCCTGTCCTCTACTGTCCTGTCCTGTCCTCTACTGTCCTGTCCTCTACTGTCCTGTCCTGTCCTCTACTGTCCTGTACTCTACTGTCCTGTACTCTACTGTCCTGTCCTCTACTGTCCTGTACTCTACTGTCCTGTCCTGTCCTCTACTGTCCTGTACTCTACTGTCCTGTACTCTACTGTCCTGTACTCTACTGTCCTGTACTCTACTGTCCTGTCCTGTCCTCTACTGTCCTGTACTCTACTGTCCTGTACTCTACTGTCCTGTACTCTACTGTCCTGTACTCTACTGTCCTGTCCTCTACTGTCCTGTACTCTACTGTCCTGTCCTGTCCTCTACTGTCCTGTACTCTACTGTCCTGTCCTCTACTGTCCTGTCCTCTACTGTCCTGTCCTCTACTGTCCTCTACTGTCCTGTACTCTACTGTCCTGTCCTGTCCTCTACTGTCCTGTACTCTACTGTCCTGTCCTCTACTGTCCTGTCCTGTACTCTACTGTCCTGTCCTGTCCTCTACTGTCCTGTACTCTACTGTCCTGTACTCTACTGTCCTGTCCTCTACTGTCCTGTCCTCTACTGTCCTGTCCTCTACTGTCCTCTACTGTCCTGTACTCTACTGTCCTGTCCTGTCCTCTACTGTCCTGTCCTCTACTGTCCTGTCCTCTACTGTCCTCTACTGTCCTGTACTCTACTGTCCTGTCCTGTCCTCTACTGTCCTGTACTCTACTGTCCTGTACTCTACTGTCCTCTACTGTCCTGTACTCTACTGTCCTGTCCTCTACTGTCCTGTCCTGTACTCTACTGTCCTGTCCTGTCCTCTACTGTCCTGTCCTCTACTGTCCTGTCCTCTACTGTCCTGTCCTCTACTGTCCTGTACTCTACTGTCCTGTACTCTACTGTCCTGTCCTGTACTGTCCTGTCCTGTCCTCTACTGTCCTGTCCTCTACTGTCCTGTACTCTACTGTCCTGTCCTCTACTGTCCTGTCCTGTACTCTACTGTCCTGTCCTGTCCTCTACTGTCCTGTCCTGTCCTCTACTGTCCTGTACTCTACTGTCCTGTCCTGTCCTCTACTGTCCTGTACTCTACTGTCCTGTCCTCTACTGTCCTGTCCTGTCCTCTACTGTCCTGTACTCTACTGTCCTGTCCTGTACTCTACTGTCCTGTCCTGTCCTCTACTGTCCTGTCCTGTCCTCTACTGTCCTGTACTCTACTGTCCTGTCCTGTCCTCTACTGTCCTGTACTCTACTGTCCTGTCCTGTCCTCTACTGTCCTGTCCTCTACTGTCCTGTCCTGTCCTCTACTGTCCTGTCCTGTACTCTACTGTCCTGTCCTCTACTGTCCTGTCCTCTACTGTCCTGTCCTCTACTGTACTGTCCTGTACTCTACTGTCCTCTACTGTCCTGTCCTCTACTGTCCTGTCCTGTACTCTACTGTCCTGTCCTCTACTGTCCTGTCCTGTCCTCTACTGTCCTGTCCTGTACTCTACTGTCCTGTCCTCTACTGTCCTGTCCTGTCCTCTACTGTCCTGTCCTGTCCTCTACTGTCCTGTCCTCTACTGTCCTGTCCTCTACTGTCCTGTACTCTACTGTCCTGTCCTCTACTGTCCTCTACTGTCCTGTCCTCTACTGTCCTGTCCTCTACTGTCCTGTCCTCTACTGTCCTGTACTCTACTGTCCTGTCCTCTACTGTCCTCTACTGTCCTGTCCTCTACTGTCCTGTCCTCTACTGTCCTGTCCTCTACTGTCCTCTACTGTCCTGTCCTCTACTGTCCTGTCCTCTACTGTCCTGTCCTCTACTGTCCTGTCCTCTACTGTCCTGTCCTGTCCTCTACTGTCCTGTCCTGTCCTCTACTGTCCTGTCCTCTACTGTCCTGTCCTCTACTGTCCTGTCCTGTCCTCTACTGTCCTGTCCTGTACTCTACTGTCCTGTCCTCTACTGTCCTGTCCTGTCCTCTACTGTCCTGTCCTCTACTGTCCTGTCCTCTACTGTCCTGTACTCTACTGTCCTGTCCTCTACTGTCCTCTACTGTCCTGTCCTCTACTGTCCTGTCCTCTACTGTCCTGTCCTCTACTGTCCTGTACTCTACTGTCCTGTCCTCTACTGTCCTCTACTGTCCTGTCCTCTACTGTCCTGTCCTCTACTGTCCTGTCCTCTACTGTCCTCTACTGTCCTGTCCTCTACTGTCCTGTCCTCTACTGTCCTGTCCTCTACTGTCCTGTCCTCTACTGTCCTGTCCTGTCCTCTACTGTCCTGTCCTGTCCTCTACTGTCCTGTCCTCTACTGTCCTGTCCTCTACTGTCCTGTCCTGTCCTCTACTGTCCTGTCCTGTACTCTACTGTCCTGTCCTCTACTGTCCTGTCCTGTCCTCTACTGTCCTGTCCTCTACTGTCCTGTCCTGTCCTCTACTGTCCTGTCCTCTACTCTACTGTCCTGTCCTCTACTCTACTGTCCTGTCCTCTACTGTCCTGTCCTCTACTGTCCTGTCCTCTACTGTCCTGTCCTCTACTGTCCTGTCCTCTACTGTCCTGTCCTGTCCTCTACTGTCCTGTACTCTACTGTCCTGTCCTGTCCTCTACTGTCCTGTCCTCTACTGTCCTGTCCTGTCCTCTACTGTCCTGTCCTCTACTGTCCTGTCCTGTCCTCTACTGTCCTGTCCTGTACTCTACTGTCCTGTCCTTTCCTCTACTGTCCTGTCCTGTACTGTCCTGTCCTCTACTGTCCTGTCCTGTCCTCTACTGTCCTGTCCTCTACTGTCCTGTCCTCTACTGTCCTGTCCTCTACTGTCCTGTCCTCTACTGTCCTGTCCTCTACTGTCCTGTACTCTACTGTCCTGTCCTGTCCTCTACTGTCCTGTCCTCTACTGTCCTGTCCTGTCCTCTACTGTCCTGTACTCTACTGTCCTGTCCTGTCCTCTACTGTCCTGTCCTCTACTGTCCTGTCCTGTCCTCTACTGTCCTGTCCTGTACTCTACTGTCCTGTCCTGTCCTCTACTGTCCTGTCCTGTACTGTCCTGTCCTCTACTGTCCTGTCCTGTCCTCTACTGTCCTGTCCTGTCCTCTACTGTCCTGTCCTGTACTCTACTCTCAATTGTGCGTCTGTAAAGGTTTGTGAGGGTTTTAGGTGACAGGCCAAATTTCTTCAGCCTCCTAAGGTTGAAGAGACGCTGTTGCGCATACTTCACCACACTGTCTGCGTGGGTGGACCATTTCAGTTTGTCAGTGATATGTATGCCGAGGAACTTAAAACTTTCCACCTTCTCCACTCTTGTCCCGTCGATGTGGATATGGGGGTTACTCCCTCTGCTTTTTCCTGAAGTCCACAATCATCTCCTTTGTTTTGTTGACGTTGAGTGAGAGGTTATTTTCCTGGCACCACACCCCAGAGCCCTCACCTCCTCCCTGTAGGCTGTCTCGTCATTGTTGGTAATCAGGCCTACTATTGTTGTGTCCAGGACCCAGTGTCACAGGGCGGGGTTCAGACCCAGGTCCTTGAGCTTAATGATGAGCTTGGAGGGTACTATGGTGTTGAAGGCTGAGCTATAGTCGATGAACAGCATTCTTACATAGGTATTCCTCTTGTCCAGATGGGATAGGGCAGTGTGATGGCGATAGCATCGTCTCTGGACCTATTGGGCCGGCCGCCTTGGCGGGAGTTAAGTCATTTTTTAAATATTTTTTTTATTTTATTTTTTGTATATTTTTGTATATATTTTTTTAAATCATTCTTTTTTTTTGGGGGGGGGGAATGGATAAGCTTAATATTGCAGATAGATTGTATCTTCTATCAATGTAATTGTCTGCATCACTTCCAATCCCCCATGTTTTTTTATATATATATTCCCCTTTATTACTTTTCAACCCCACCATCCTTTCCCTACTTGGAGTAAATTAGTGAACAACAACGCCCAGGCCTCTACTTCCGGTCTATACTTACTATCTACACCTTATGGACAGAGTTAATTTTACAATAATTATATTATATATATATATATTTTTTTTTTTTATTTTTTTTTTTTGCTCCTGAACTTCTTCTACTCTCAACCTCTCCGATCATTTTCATGATGTCCATCCGGTTTGCTTCTATATGCCACATCTTTCTAACTGTGCTCCTTCCCACAAGCTCTCAACCTATAACCTATATACCTATTATGGACACAGTATGCTTTACATTAGCTATCTTGTTATTAGTTGTTGTTAGTTGTTATTAGTCCCATCCTTCAGCTCCATTCAACACCAACCATCTATCTCTTAACACCATCCATATAGGATTTCTATTTGCCATATATATTTCGACCGTACTGTGATGTTTTACAAAAATTCTGAACCTTTCTATTCTCATTGTTTCTACAGATTGTGAATTAAAAATAAACATTTTTGCTAAAAGTATTATTATATTATTGATTGATTGACTATGATTTTTCAGATCACCCAGTAATGCTATCTGCAAGGTTAGCTTCAGGTAAATATTGCAATCCTTTAGCCATTCCTGGACCTGTGTCCAAAAACAAGCTACAAATGGACAGAACCAAAACAAATGATCTAATGATTCTGTCTCTTCACAGCAAGATCTGCAGAGCTGGGAAGATTGTATCCCCCATATAAATAACATTCTATTGGTAGCAAGAATTTTATATAATAATTTAAATTGAAAGATTCTAATTTTTGAATCCGGTGTCGTTTTGCGTGTCAGTTCATAAACACTATGCCTTGGGATCGGTACGTCAAAGATCTCTTCCCAACTATTTTGCAATCTATATGGGACGGCTGTCAATCCTTTGGTCCTTAAGTGAAACTGATATACTTTTTTATTTATCACAGTTTTCCTTAACCAATTATGTTCTTTAATGCAAGGCCGACAGACAAGTTCCTTACTTTCTCCCCCTTCCACTTTCCTCTTCCACTTTTGCGGTAAGGCTGCAATTATTTGGTTGTAATTTTGGGTAGAGCAGACATTTCCATATGTTTTTGTTAGCTGCATGTGCGACATAACGCCACCAGTCCTACCGATGATATCATTTACGAAGATTATACCTTTTTTAAACATTCTGTAAAAAAATAAAGTTTTTTTGTCAATTAGTATATTTGAATTTAACCACAATATTTGTTGCATTATTTGTTCTGTCGTTTCTGGAGGATTAAATTGAAATTGCAACCAACTTTCTATGGCTTGTTTTAGAAATAGTGACATTTGGGAGATTATTTCCTTTTCAAATAACTGAAAGTGAGAGGTTGTAATCTGAATAAAGGGAAAAAGGCCTTTCTTGAACATTGGGTGAGACAATCTTACTAATTTGCTTGAGAACCAGTTCGGATTTAAGTATAACTTTTGTATGACTGAAGCTTTTAGTGATAGGTCTAATGCTTTAATATTTAATAATTTCTGTCCTCCGAATTCATATTAATTATATAAATATGCTCTTTTAATTTTGTCTGGCTTGCCGTTCCAAATAAAATTTAATATTTTTTTCTCATATAATTTAAAAAACTGTTCGCTAGGCGTAGGCAAGACCATAAGCAAATAGGTAAACTGGGATAATACTAAAGAATTAATCAGGGTGATTTTTCCACAAATTGACAGGTATTTTCCTTTCCATGGTAGTAAGATCTTATCTATTTTTGCTAACTTTCTATTAACATTTATTGAAGTGAGATCATTTATTTCCTTTGGGATATGTATTCCGAGTATATCCACATCACCATCAGACCATTTTATTGGTAAACTACATGGTAATGTAAAAATTGTATTTTTTAGTGATCCAATACGTAATATAGTACATTTATCATAATTTGGTTGTAATCCAGAGAGGTTAGAAAATGTATCTAGATCCTCTATGAGGCTGTGGAGGGATTCTAGTTGTGGATTTAAAAGAAAACATGAATCATCAGCGTACAATGGCACCTTTGTTTTTAAGCCCTGGATTTCTAATCCTCTGATATTATTATTGGATCTGATTTTAATAGCTAACATCTCGATGGCCACAATAAATAGATATGCCGATAGTGGACATCCTTGTTTCAATCCTCTTGACAGTTTAAAACTTTCTGAGAAATAGCCATTATTTACTATTTTACACCTAGGGTTACTATACATGATTTTGACCCATTTTATAAGAGATTCTCCAAAATTGAAATGCTCCAGGCATTTATATATAAACCCCAGTCGAACTTTATCAAATGCCTTTTCAAAGTCTGCTATGAATAGCAGGCCTGGTTTCCCATATTTTCCATAGTGTTCTATTGTTTCCAATACTTGCCTTATATTATCTCCAATGTATTGTCCATGTAAAAAACCTGTCTGATTAGAATTAATAATATCCGACAATACCTTTTTAATTCTATGCGCTATACATTTTGCTAGGATTTTTGCATCACAACACTGAAGTGTAAGGGGCCTCCAATTTTGTAAATGGACTGGATCTTTATATTTTCCACTTGTATCCTGTTTCAATAATAATGAGATCAGACCTTCTTCTTGAGTGTCAGATAATCTACCATTTACATAGGAGTGGTTAAAACATGCTAATAACAGTCCTCTTAGTATATCAAAAAAGGTTTGGTATACCTCGACTGGTATGCCATCCAACCCTGGAGTTTTCCCGGACTTAAAGTCTTTAATTGCATCCAGAAGTTCCTCCTCTGTAATTTCACCTTCACATGAGTCTTTCTGTGTGGCTGTTAATTTGACATTATCAATAGAAAAAAAATCTCTACAATTAGCTTCAGTTAGAGGAGATGGAGGCGACTGAAAAGAAAACATATGCTTAAAGTACTTTGTTTCTTCCTTCAAAATATCATTTGGTGAATTATGGGTGACTCCGTCAATTGTAACCAGTTTCATTAAGTTCTTTTTGGTAGCATTCCTATGTTGAAGATTAAAAAATAATTTTGTGCATTTTTCCCCATATTCCATCCAGTTTGCTTTATTTTTATAATATATTACACTTGATCTTTCTTGAATAAGTTTTTCCATTTCTTTTTGTTTTTCCTCTAATTTATTCTGAACCTCTATGTTACAGTTTTTATTGCCATCTATCTGTTCTGTTAGATTTTCTATTTCCTTTCTTAGTATGAACTCTTTTGACCTAAATTGCTTTTGTTTTCGAGATGAGTACTGAATTGCATGGCCTCTAAAGGCACATTTAAAGGTGTCCCATACAATAAGGGGATTCGCTGTACCTATGTTATGTTGGAAAAAGTCAGTTATAAATTCCTTTGTTCTAATTATGAATAAATTATCATCCAATAGGCTTTGATAAAATTTCCAATATCCTCGCCCACGTGAAAATTCAGTAAGAGTAATGTATATGCCTATTATATGATGGTCCGACCGCATTCTGTCTGTGATGGCGATTGCATCGTCTGTGGACCTATTGGGCCGGCAGCCTTGGCGGGAGTTAAATGTCTTACTCACGTCCTCTTATAGAACTTGTCTGGCATCAAGACGTCGGTGTCCCCGATGTGGCAGGTTTTCCTACTGTAGTCCGTGATTGTCTGGAGCGAGAGACGAGGGCAGAATGCAATCTAAAGCTTTAGTGGGACAGAGACTATAACTATCTATAACCATCTACCAGCCTGGGAGACTATAACTATCTATAACCATCTACCAGCCTGGGAGACTATAACTATCTATAACCATCTACCAGCCTGGGAGACTATAACTATCTATAACCATCTACCAGCCTGGGAGACTATAACTATCTATAACCATCTACCAGCCTGGGAGACTATAACTATCTATAACCATCTACCAGCCTGGGAGACTAGAACTATCTATAACCATCTACCAGCCTGGGAGACTATAACTATCTATAACCATCTACCAGCCTGGGAGACTATAACTATCTATAACCATCTACCAGCCTGGGAGACTATAACTATCTATAACCATCTACCAGCCTGGGAGACTATAACTATCTATAACCATCTACCAGCCTGGGAGACTATAACTATCTATAACCATCTACCAGCCTGGGAGACTATAACTATCTATAACCATCTACCAGCCTGGGAGACTATAACTATCTATAACCATCTACCAGCCTGGGAGGCTATAACTATCTATAACCATCTACCAGCCTGGGAGACTATAACTATCTATAACCATCTACCAGGCTGGGAGACTATAACTATCTATAACCATCTACCAGCCTGGGAGACTATAACTATCTATAACCATCTACCAGCCTGGGAGACTATAACTATCTATAACCATCTACCAGCCTGGGAGACTATAACTATCTATAACCATCTACCAGCCTGGGAGACTATACCTATCTATAACCATCTACCAGCCTGGGAGACTATACCTATCTATAACCATCTACCAGGCTGGGCTCCTGACGGGGACAGTATAATTCATACCTATCTATAACCATCTACCAGCCTGGGAGACTATAACTATCTATAACCATCTACCAGCCTGGGAGACTATAACTATCTATAACCATCTACCAGCCTGGGAGACTATACCTATCTATAACCATCTACCAGCCTGGGAGACTATACCTATCTATAACCATCTACCAGGCTGGGCTCCTGACGGGGACAGTATAATTCATACCTATCTATAACCATCTACCAGCCTGGGAGACTATACCTATCTATAACCATCTACCAGCCTGGGAGACTCTAACTATCTATAACCATCTACCAGCCTGGGAGACTATACCTATCTATAACCATCTACCAGCCTGGGCTCCTGACGGGGACAGTATAATTCATACCTATCTATAACCATCTACCAGCCTGGGAGACTCTAACTATCTATAACCATCTACCAGCCTGGGAGACTATACCTATCTATAACCATCTACCAGCCTGGGAGACTATACCTATCTATAACCATCTACCAGCCTGGGCTCCTGACGGGGACAGTATAATTCATACCTATCTATAACCATCTACCAGCCTGGGAGACTCTAACTATCTATAACCATCTACCAGGCTGGGCTCCTGACGGGGACAGTATAATTCATAACTATCTATAACCATCTACCAGCCTGGGAGACTATAACTATCTATAACCATCTACCAGCCTGGGAGACTCTAACTATCTATAACCATCTACCAGCCTGGGAGACTCTAACTATCTATAACCATCTACCAGCCTGGGAGGCTATAACTATCTATAACCATCTACCAGCCTGGGCTCCTGACGGGGACAGTATAATTCTCCCCACTGCATGTTACAATAGTCAAAGAACCTCTTTGTCACCTTTCAACTGATTCTACATTGAATTTAGTCTTCAAGATGTTCAAACAAGCAGTTGGTGTTCTTCAATGCTAAAATGCACTGTGTAAGACAACAGGCGAATGCATACAGTGTATTCGGAAAGTATTCAGACCCCTTGACTTTTTCCACATTTTGTTACATTACAGCCTTATTCTAAAATGTATTAAATTGTTTTTTTCCCTCATCAATCTACACACAATACCTCATAATGACAAAGCGAAAATAGGTTTTTACATAAGTATTCAGACCCTTTGCTATGAGATTCGAAATTGAGCTCAGGTGCATCCTGTTTCCATTGATCATCCTTGAGATGTTTCTACAACTTGATTGGAGTCCTTCTGTGGTAGATTCAATTGATTGGACATTATTTGGAAAGGCACACACCTGTCTATATAAGGTCCCACAGTTGACAGTGCATGTCAGAGCAAAAACCAAGCCATGAGGTTGAAGGAATTGTCCGTAGAGCTCCGAGACAGGATGGTGTCAAGGCACAGATCTGAGGAAGGGTACCAAAAAATGTCTGCAGCATTAAAGGTCCCCAAGAACACAGTGGCCTCCATCACTCCATCAGATGGGAGAAACTTCCAGACGGACAACCATCTTTGCAGCACTCCAACAATCAGGCCTTTATGGTAGAGTGGCCAGACGGAAGCCACTCCTCAGTAAAAGGCACATGACAGCCTATTTGGGGTTTGCCAAAAGGCACCTAAAGGACTCTCAGACCATGAGAAACAAAACTCTCTGGTCTGATGAAACCAAGATTGAACTCTTTGACCTGAAAGCCAAGCTTCACTTCTTGAGAAAATCAGGCACCATCCCTACGGTGAAGCATGGTGGTGGCAGCATCATGCTGTGGAGATGTTTTTTTCAGCGGCAGGGACTGGGAGACTAATCAGGATCGAGGGAAAGATGAACGGAGCAAAGTACAGAGAGATCCTTGATGAAAACCTGCTCAGGACCTCAGACTGGGGCGAAGGTTCACCTTCCAACAGGACAACGACCCTAAGCACACAGCCAAGACAACGCAGGAGTTGTTTCGGGACAAGTCTTTGAGTGGCCCAGCCAGAGCCCGGACTTGAACCCGATCAAAATTCTCTGGAGAGACCAGAGAATAGCTGTGCAGCGACGCTCCCCATCAAACCTGACAGACCTTGAGAGGATCTGCAGAGAAGAATGGGAGAACCTCCCCAAATACAGGTGTGCCAAGCTTGTAGCGTCATACCCAAGAAGACTCAAGGCTGTAATCGCTGCCAAAGGTGCATCAACAAAGTACTGAGTAAAGGGTCTGAAAACGTATGTAAATATGATAAACATTTCATGTTTTGTTATTGTGTGTGGATTGATGAGGGAAAACAACAATTTAATCAATTTTAGAGTAAGGCTGTAACGTAACAAAATGTGGAAAAAGTCAAGGGGTCTGAATACTTTCCCCAATGCACTGTATGTGGACCGGAGACCAGCACTTCACATCACAGGCTCACTCACCATAGTTGGTGTTTCTCTCTCTCCCTCTCTCTCTGCTCTCCCTCTCTCCAGTTTTGTCTTTCTCTCCAACTCTCTCTCACGCTCTCTGTCTCTCTCTCCCTCCCGCTCTCTCTCTCCCTCCCGCTCTCTGTCTCTCTCTCTCTCTCTGTCTCTCTCTCTCTCTCTCTCTCTCTCTCTCTGTCTCTCTCTCTCCCTCTCTCTGTCTCTCCTCCCGCTCTCTCTCTCTCTCTCTGTCTCTCTCTCTCTCTCTCTCTCTCTCTCTCTCTCTCTCTCTCTCTCTCTCTCTCTCTCTCGCTCTCTGTCTCTCTCTCTCCCTCTCTCTGTCTCTCCCTCCCGCTCTCTGTCTCTCACTCTCTGTCTCTCTCTCCCTCGCTCTGTCTCTGTCTCACTCTCTCTCTGTCTCTTTCCCCACTGTCTCTCCCTCTCCGTGTCTTCCATTTGAAGCTGTCAGGCCCAGTGAATGCTGTCTGTACTGATAATGTATAATCTTTTCCACTGTGCTCACAGATCAGCCTCTCCTTGCCTCCAGCTCGCCCTCTCTCTCTGGTGGACAGGGATTTGGTAATTGCTTGCATTAGTGTGCGGAAGTCCTTGCTCTCGGTTTGATGGGTGCAGAGAGACGGCGCAGTAAGTTCCAGGGTTGTATTGGGACATCGTGACTGTAAGCTGTGACTCCGAGGCTACGTCCCAAGTGGCACCCTATTCCCTATGTAGTGCACTACTGTTGACCAGGGCCAATAGAGCTCTGTTCAAAA